>NW_027175820.1:1422500-1587500 GCF_023055335.1 Clinocottus analis
ACAAATCAAATGTGCATCACCTTGTTAGAGCAAATAAAATAAAGTTATCTCTGTGCCAAAAAATAACTAATATCTGGCAAAAGAAGGAGCTTATTGTGGCTGCAATTATCCTGTTTTGCCCTGAATATATTTTCAAGATAATAACGATAACGTCCAACCTGTGCCCCGCAGTTTGAGAACCACTAGCGTGAACCCTGGTTTGCCAGTGTGTATTTTGACTACACAGTTTATCATGGACTCATTATCGGAGGTGGTTGAACTTTAAAAATACCCCTCCCCCAAAGAACTATCTCACACCCAAGCCAAAATGTTTGCTATTTGCATTCACACAGCCAGAATGATGAAGGAATTAAAAAGCCAGATATGTCCCTTGGGGTGAAGTGTTAAACTATTAAAACTACCATTTTACGTATTGATATTAAAATACATCACACCTGCCAGACATCCAGAAATCTATTTTCTGTGGCCGTGATATAACAGATGTACAGTGGATACATACGTTGGATTTTAGTGATTACAATATTACAAAACTAACCAGGTTTTAGAGTAAATCTTTCCCCAAGAATGTTAGATTTTTCTTTCTTCTCCTCTGAACCCTCGGCGTCTTCTCTCCGTCCCCGTCAGAGAAACTGGACGCCGCCACCAAGGTGATCGCAGAGAACCTGGGGAGGACCTGGCGCAAGTTTGGCCGCACGCTGGGTTTGACCGACGTCAAGCTGGACTCCGTCTCCATGAGGCAAAGCGATCTGGAGGAGACGGCCAGGGAGCTGCTGAAGGAGTGGAGGAAGAGCCGGGGGGCCGATGCCCGAGCGTCGCAGCTGGTGGACGCCCTGAGGGCCTGCCAGCTCAACCTGACTGCCGACAAAGTGGAGGACAGTCTTCCCACGTCCTGATGCGGACGGCGCGTTTTACAGACGAGACGTGAACTCTGAACGGGAACGAGAGCTGTGATCAAGCTTCGATTTAGTTTTTTGTTTTAATAATCACCTTCTGATCAATTGTTCGACTTCCTGAATGTCAAACGCATGCTGATAGAATTATGTTTCGTCAACGGAGAGCTGAAACGATGAACGCGACGTGTTTGTGATGGTGACATCTGCAGGTGGTGGTGGACGTGCAGTTGGTATGAACAGTGTGCGGGGCGCGATTACCAAATTAA
Organism: Clinocottus analis; assembly: GCF_023055335.1. NCBI lineage: Eukaryota > Metazoa > Chordata > Actinopteri > Perciformes > Cottidae > Clinocottus > Clinocottus analis. Next base: position 1,423,660 of record NW_027175820.1, read on the forward strand.
AGTGTAAAAGAAATTGTGTGGAGACGTTTTTTTCTTTTCAAATACAAATGGCAGCATAGCGATCAGTCATACGTGACGTAAAAACCACAGACTGTAAATAATAACAAATATTAAGAACTGGAAGATTTCTGCAACGTCTTGAGTATTTTGCAATCGATTAGCAGAAGTTAGCGTGTTTGTAACGCTCAGGGGTGACGTAGAGACGCTGTATACAGCTCTGCTAGTGGTAGCGACCTGTCAATCACCTTGTAGCCCCGCCCTAAAGCATGCTCTGCTTTATGGTCTGTTTGAATTTAACTGGACCATAATTTACTAAATGAACATCATGCTGTATTGAAGAAGACTTGAAACGAGATTGAGACATAAACTCATGTTTACAATATTTCAAGGGAATACATCAACAGAGATGTAGATTCATTCTCTCATAGACTTCTATACAACCAGAGTAGTCTCCCCCTGCTGGTCAGTAGTGGGAATGCAGGTTTTAAGACACTTCCGTTTTGGTTTAAATCAGCAGAACCGCTGAGGACAATGCAGGGATACCGACTTCAATATGAACGAGCTTTTCTTGAGGAGTGCAATGCCGGCTCTTAAAAGTCCGGTGAGGTTCATTAGCATCAAGTCACGTGACGACGTGAATACATACGATGAGTAATTTAACTTTTGTGTAATCCACTTGTTCACTTTCCGGTGAAAAGTTACTTTTTTTAAAGTGATCAAACAAACGAGACACAACGTGTTCATTCACGAGCTTTAAAGGTGCTAGTAGGCTGAGTTAGCTCTTTGTGCTAAGCTACGCTAACCAGCTGCTGACAGGTGCTTCATATTTTACAAATGATCTGCCCGAAAAAGAATATTTGCACATTTTCCAAAATGACGAAAGATATTTTTAAACGCAAAAATCTAATGAATAATGAGTCGTAGCAGTATTATACATAAGAGGGAGTTGCTTTATTTTCTGATCAGAAGACATTAAACTGTTGACGTTAATTGATGTGACATGAGAATAAAAATGTAATTGAACTGAAGCGTGTCCTTATGTTCTTCTTTCCCATTCCTTTATTAAACGCTGTTGGATGCAAAGGAAGTCTGCAGGTTTATTGTTGCAGGACAAACCAGAAGTGCCATTCGCCCAAAAAACCCCTCATCCGTGTCATCGGCGTACTCGTGATGTCATCCGGGAGGCGGGTCAAAGGTCACGTGCAGTTTCTGCAGGTTAAAAAGAGGTCTCCTTTAACATGTAGATTCACATAAAGTCTGCCTCTGAACAATATACTCATGTCTTCGTATGCGCGCTGATAAAATACACACAAGAAGTTTTTTTACAACATACTTCAGCTGCCCTTACAAAGTTCGTACTGTTGCATGCTGTATGAGTTCTAAGCACGTACTACTTTGTCACAACATTATATATCTGCTGATTCTGGGTCAGAACAGCCAGAAACACACACTGGCTTACATGGTGCAAAGATGTGAGCAGATCACAGATCCTGTTTGACTGCATTTGACATTTTATGAATTGGGACATTATAACCTTTTATAGCATCCTCAATAGTATGATAATATATATGATTTTGTGGGCATTTCTGCTATGTTCTAGCAAGCAGTACAGTATTTATGGCATTTCATCACTTCTTGAAATTATAAGGCCCCTCCTTTCTTTATTTACCACGAGCAGACTTTTAGAGAACACAGGGAATCGCAGTGTTTTCCTACATTTGCCGCAGTATACTTACAGCACTTGTACAGCCTGTTCAGCCTATCGATGTCATTCCTGCTCATCTGGGTGGCCTGGCCGAAGGACACGTTGCTGTTGGGAATGGGCACCATGGTGGGCCGGTTGTTCTTGGAGAAGGCGTACCTGCAGAAGTCACGGACACCACAGTGCAGAGCGCGTTAGCATCGGCTCCGATGGAAACATCTGCGGATATCAGCTCTGTGACGATCTTGTTTAAGAGCAGATTCACGTTGGTTGTGCGACTCCCCAAAAAGTCCCTGATGAACAACCACTTGTACAGGCCATTAGACCCCACTAAAGTCCACCAGTAAGGAGCCTCCAGCTTGTCCTGCTAGTGGTAGCAGGAAGTGATAATAATGACAAACACATCAAGAAACACAGGAAAGTCAGGATGCATTCACAGACACTGACAGCTCCCACTTCTGTGCACTATATGAAACATGGACATGTGTGAGATAAAGTAAAGGAGACAAACGGGACGTCGTCCATACTTCTCATATTGCATGACGGAGTTGTAGTCGTAAGGAGTTCCCTGGTTCAGGGTGGCAATCTTGTTGAAGTTGTATGCCATGCCTGCGGGGACATTGAAGTAAAAAGATCTGAATTTCAGTTTTGCAAACATGAGGGTGAAAAGCAGTTTTTCAGAATGCCAAATGTGAACTGTAATAATCAGATCTCACTCTCACCAACACTGGTATGCTTTAAGCTGCAGTTCTACTTATGGCCACTAGATGGTGGCTCTTTAAAAACACAGACTTTCCCGAAATTCTTTCAAAATCCACTTTTATGAGTTGGTAAATTATCTGCAAAATCACTTTATTGCATTATTTATTGATCTATGGTCTAGTTATTTCCCTTTTTCTATTCAAAATCCTGTAATTGTGGTTTTAATGTGCAGAAAACGGCCATAAGTATGCTCAACGTCTTCAGGCCATGACAGCAGGCGCCACAAACTTGATGCAGATTGCCCCGCTACAATTTAAATGGCCATTTCTCAAGTACCGTTGTTGTCGTTTTCTTGTTAATTTATGAGCAAAATGGGCTTTTATTGAGGTTTTTCTCAAACAATGAGAGTCCCTGCCTCTAAGGCTACCCTAAAAAAACACCCTAAAAAAAGACAAAACTGCAGCTGCCTGACCATCGATGATGTTCTCCCACTGCACCCGGATGTAGCTGTCCCTGTCGGAGCGTGTCTGCTCGTGGTTGAAGCCCAGGGCGTGCAGCAGCTCGTGCTGCACGGTGCCGTGGTACAGGCATCCGCTACGGGCCAGAGACACCGTCTGAGCTCTGCCCTGGCGCCCCACGAAGGAGTAGCAGCTGCCGACGAGCAAACAACGGTTTCAAAACAAGATTTCAACCATTTCAACCTCAAGAGTGTCATCCCGAAATCTCCAAATGCCATCAACACGTGAACTTTCCCACACATAGCAATGTTGTAGCAATGCATAGTGTATAAAGATACAATGAGCTATACTATTATCATATTTTATCATATGATTGCAATAATATTATTATATTTTATCATATCATAGCAATACTATTATCATATTTTATCATATCATAGCAATAATATTATTATATTTTATCATATGATAGCAATACTATTATCATATTTTATCATATCATAGCAATACTATTATCATATTTTATCATGTTATAGCAATACTATTATCATATTTTATCACATTATAGCTATACTATTATCATATTTTATCATATCATAGCAATACTCTTAGCATATTTTAGCATATCATAGCAATACTATTATCATATTTTATCACATCATAGCAATACTGTTAGCATATTTTAGCATATCATAGCAATACTGTTAGCATATTTTAGCATATCATAGCAATACTGTTAGCATATTTTAGCATATCATAGCAATACTATTATCATATTTTAGCATATCATAGCAATACTATTATCATATTTTATCATGTTATAGCAATACTATTATCATATTTTATCACATCATAGCAATACTATTATCATATTTTAGCATATCATAGCAATACTATTATCATATTTTATCATATCATAGCAATACTATTATCATATTTTATCATGTTATAGCAATACTATTATCATATTTTATCACATCATAGCAATACTATTAGCATATTTTAGCATATCATAGCAATACTATTATCATATTTTTGTGCAATACCGTTGTATCTTTTATATTTTGTGCATTTTTATTATTTTAATTATTGTAATTCTGTGTTAGGAGGACCGAACAAAATACGCTTTTCATTGTATAGAATAACTGATATCTGTGCATATGACAGTAAAAACATCTTGAATCTTGAACCAGACACCAGAAGCTGGCCTCCAGTCTATAGAACAAAAACATTCGTAGTAAGATCAAAGAGTTGGTCCTCACCCGTCTCTGGACTCGATGCTCAGCCACTCGTTGTCTCCGTTCTGGTAGGGTCTGAAGCGGATGCAGGACACCGAGGAGAAAGACTCCAGTCCGCGGGTGATGATGGACCGCTCTCGGGATGCTAGCGGGGCAAATGTGACAGGTTGAGAATATCTGTAGCAGCGGAGCTTTAACTTCACCTGAATGATTCATGTGGTGTCAGTGAGCTGCTCAATGCACTGTGTCACTGACGGCCTGCGGTTCTCTATTATCTTACTGGGCCGTACGGAGAAAAACAACCTTTCTGGTCCCCATGAATCAACTCGTGTCGTGGTACAGAAACCTCGGTGATGTTCAAAGGAAAGTGAAAACATGAGAATAAAAGGGTCAGCGCTCACAGTAGTGGTTGGCGATGTAGTACGGGATGTACACCTTCCCATCGGTCCACTTCCTCCACAGGCAGCCGTTGGCGGTGCAGGGGTCAGCGTTTCTGTCGGCGTCAGACTTGACGGCGATGTCGCCTTCGATCAGGATGGGCTCGTCCAGGTCGGGGTCTGCAGGACGATACACAACGAGGGAAAGCAGCCATGTCGTTACACTACACACACTTTGCATTTTGCACAATCCAGTCATTTGTATTCTATTGTGTATATTCAGTATAGTTGACATATTTTGCACACTCTGCTTACATTTAATTTAATCTCCTTAATACACACTGCCCAGTTATTTGTATTATATTGTTTATATATATATATATATATATATATATATATATATATATATGTATATATATATTATATAATATAATATATATTATATTATATATATTATTTTGTATATATCTGTCGTCCCTATCTATCTATCTATCTATCTATCTATCTATCTATCTACCTATCTAACTATCTATTTATCTATCTATCTATCTATCTATCTATCTATCTATCTATCTATCTATCAACTACCGACCTACCTACCTACCTACCTACCTTTCTTTTTTCTTTTTTTTTTCTTTCTTTCTTTCTATCTATCTTTCTTTCTTTCTTTCTTCCTATCTTTCTTTCTATCTTTTTTTCTATCTTTCTTTCTTTCTTTCTATCTTTCTATCTTTCTTTCTTCCTATCTTTCTTTCTATCTATCTTTCTTTCTTCCTTTGTACCTCACAGATTGGCGCTTTGTAAATCCTCCTGTTAGTTGTATTCGCTGAAGTGTCGGTGGAGCGACCCGGTGCTTCCAAAACTAAATGTAGCATTAACTAGCGAACTAGCGAGAGCATGTTTTAAGCAATATGTCTGACTCTTTGCCCTCTTTCTTCGTGGCTGCAGTCGGGGAGAAGCTGTACTCACTGCGGTCTCTGTTGGCTCGCTCCAGCAGCTCTCCAACAGAAAGCTGCCGGGACAAGTCCTCCTCCTGCTGCTGCTCAACGGCAGCAACATCTGCACAACATGAGGCACCACGTTCATTTAAAATACAAATGCAGATGTTGTGTAATAATTATTGATGAAGAAGAGCTGTCACTGCGTTCTCACCTTGCTGCTCTCGTCCACAGCGACATGGAAAAGAAGAAGAAGTTAAAATGTGGATGAATACGGGTGAAAATATTCTTTTGTATTATTTTAACTCAACTCATTGTGATAAAATATATAATACACTTGTTTTCCTTCACTGTTCTTGTCAATGGCAATGCCAATAACATGGATAGCATTAACATTTCATAAGATGAACTTATCTAATAATAAGTTCTTATTTATATATTTAACACGTGGAGGCTGCGTATCTTTCTGCCTGCAGAAGCTGTTTGGATTTGAGGTTTTGTTTGCCTTTATGTGTCTTTAAATGTAAATGTAATGTATGCTTGAACTTTAATCGATGTCATCGATTAAAGTTTTTAGAGCAAACAAAACTACATGTGTAAAGAAATAAGAAATATCAATAAAATTAGATCAAATATTAAAAAAAGGATAAATGTACTGAGGAGAATGTCTACATGTTTTAGTCTCCAAGACATTTCCAATATTAACTTCAGTTGATGAAACATTAAATATTCATCATAACTCTCGATCTACTTCCTCCGTCTGGATGATGTATTGTTTCCCAGGTGCAGCCTCAACCTGAACACATTATATTTCCAATAAAACAAAGAGTTTTGACGGGTTATGGCGCCTCTCTTTCCACTTTAATGACATTACTGTTTCCCTCATGTCGGTGAATATGTTTACCTCGGCCCAGGAGGAGGACACCAGCAGCAGGCTCACGAGAGACCAAGAGAAAACCAACATGGCTGCAAGAGACCTACAGCAGCCAGAGAGAGAAGATAGATTAGTATAAATAATAATAATAATAATAATAATAATAATAATAATAATAATGATATATGATCCAATCCTATCACTGATGGGGTTCCTACCTGAAATCCTTAGCAGAGAATGAGTGTGTCTTCCCCCCTGAGGACACGCTTTATACAGTCCAAGAGCTGATACACAATATATTATATCAGAGAGCAAACACAACAGCAGCTTTATCGCTGTTGTGTTGCTGAGTCGTCGTGTGAAGCTCTGCGACTGTCACAGGTGTGTCCATGTTTTTTTTAATCTGCAGCTGTGGAAATAGTTCTACACATCCAACAGTTCTGTAGTTCATGAAGAAGTCGAATAAAACAAAAGAAAATGTCTTAAATGTCTTGAAAAAGCAAACACTTCAAGAATATATTACATGTCTTCCTTCAGACGAGTGGCCTGTGAACAACCGCCAACGCATTTTTAGATGTTTATTTTATTACTTGCTCTATTTGCATTAAATCTTACACATTGCTTCATTTGCAATTTGAAATTTGTAATACAAAAAATGATTTCCTGAATGTTAGTACTCAACTGGGGAAGTTTCATGGTGATACATATTACTAGAGACAGGATATGAACACGTTACTGCATTGCACAGTAAACCCAATACAGCATATTGTATTTAGAGTGCAAAATCGGCCTCCATTGTTGTGCAAAACACAATTATACCCATCCATAGTGTTCACGCGCAGACTTTTAAGTGATCTAATTGGTTGCAGGTGTTTTCACAAGTGCATTCTGGGTAGTGAATGACACAGAATGGCACACTCTGAATGTGTCTGTGGCTGAGCCTGGTGGGACATGTTATGTGAATAATTGTGCCACAAGAACCCATTTTTGTGTCTTGGCAATTGCAAAAACACAAATAAACCACGTGATCGTGAAAAGGCGGTTGAGTCCGGCTCACGTCGTCATCGATCCACTTCCTCTCAAAGGTGTTGGATGGAGTCTGGATAAGGACGAGTTCGTCCACACCCAACCGAGTCACATTTAGTTTCCTGCCAACTCTCTGACGCTGACGGATTCTCTTCCTACAAGGAAACGCTCCAGCTGCTGAATCTACAACGCCATTGATTCCCTCGACTCCAATCCGACCGCCCATCTCAAACCGGTTCAGGAGCACCAGGTCCATATGGATCTAGTCCACTCTTCTTCTAGCACGATCTATCACAGAGTACATTATTAGAGCGGTTGGCAGAAATCTTCCTGGATACCACGGATACTTGGTGCAAACTCACCTGCTCTGGTCCCGTGCGACTTTAACAGATTCCTGGCGTCAAATAGGACGCACACTTTGGACAGTGTTCTGGCACGGGCCTTAACCTCCCACGGCTGTATTTGGAGTCACAACAAACCGAGATGCCGCCAACTTTCCATTGATAAAAACGGCCTGTGCAACTCTATTAGCCAGACAGCTCATTTCACCTGAGTGGAGGCACGCTCTTCCTGCTGGACGCCCTTTAAGGAATATCTGAATACGGCCATCATCATGCACAACTCGATGCTCTCCAGACATCTTAGATACAGATCTTAGGTTATCGGTCAAAACACTGGCATTGAATTGAAAGATTCTTGTTACCTGAATCTTCAAAGAGTCCAGCCCACGAGAAACAGCCACGAATAAGTGCCCACATACTTTTGGCTATACGGTGTAGTTTTCTTTTTAGGACGCTTTTTTATTGAGCTTAATTGCTTAAAGAAATCTCACCTCGAGGTTAATTTTCTAGCCGTTCTGGAGTTTTTGACATGATGACATGGGCTTCGTCAACAGATGGAGTTTGTCCTAAATGGAAAATGTGTGTGTGTGTGTGTGTGTGTGTGTGTGTGTGTGTGTGTGTGTGTGTGTATGCGCGCGTGCGTGCGTGCATCTTGCTTCTGCTATCGTCCTGAGAGAGTCAGAGTTTGAAACATCTGTCACTCTGAGAGAAAAACATACACACACCCTCCTCTGCTCTTATCAGTATGGGACACACACACACACACACACACACACACACACACACACACACACACACACACACACACACACACACACAGAGCAGGAAACTGATGAGACAAGGCCAGACCGTCACATACTGTACGGAGTGAGGACGGTTCATTCCATCCACAGCTAAGATGGCCAAAATATCAACATATATGTCTACAGATTTACAGGTTTATTCGTAACTGCTTAAACACATTTTCTGAAACACACACACAAAAAAAAAAAAGATGAAATAGCTGACATCTGTGGCCGAAGCAAAAGCTTCATTCAAAACAGTATGTAAACTCTTTTAAAGATGATACTTTTGCAACTTCACACACAAAGAGCAACTAAAAAGTTCTTCCCACACACCGACTGCACACTGATGCGCCGACTAGAAAAGACTATTATCTAGACTCTAGAGCCTGAGGCATTTTCATTTGGAGCACGCTGTAAATAAAGCCCATGAACACCAATGCAATGTGTTCTCAGTACACTTATAGCAGTGTCAGACACATTGACTGCACAGTTTTGTTTGTAATTGCGGACACAGAAACTGTACTTGTGGCACTCATATTGAAAAGGTGTTGTTGCTTGACAATGAATTCTAAAACATTTACAATAATCTCCTTAAGACACATCATTACAAACTAACAGGGTTCATCCCAAGTCTCTTCGTTGCTCCTTCCCACCAGGATGCATGAAGAGACGCAAGGAAACCATGCGAGGGCAGAGGAAACGAGGGAACATGATTTAACATAAATGAGATGTCCTTTTCTCTGAAGCATCACGTGAAGCTACGTTTGTTTCTGATGATGCTGATCACAGCTGATCACTGCAGAGCTACCAACTCTCACGGTTATTATTATGTTGAACGAATGCATATTAATAATATTACATTTATCTCAAAATATATGACCTTTTTAGTCACATGACCGGATATTGGTTTAGAAAGAAAGGACAAAAAAAGAGAAGAATTTTTTTTTTTTGTGGACATTTAAAACAAAAAACGCCTAACCTCCGTCTACACGGTAGTTTGGACAGAACAGAGCTCCATCCCAAACTCAACCGAGTTGGATACTCATGAGGTTGCGCACCCTCATGGGTAACCAAGCTCAGTGTCGTGCCTTCCGGGCTGCGAACCCGGGACTCACGCGATGCAAGGTGAATGTCCTAGCGAGACATTACACCGAACCGTTAGACAATAATGTACATGCACGGGTTGTATTTATCTTTGTTCTACTGGCTTTGTTGTGTGTTAGTTGCTTGAGTAACGCACTAAACGAAGACTCCATTCATTCTCTGCGGCGGTGCTGAAATACCCGGATGTAATATATCTTTGGCCGCTAGAGGCGCAGTGGAGCCGTTTTGAGTTTCGCGTGAACGTGCAATGACGAGCACTTGTCTGGTAGTTTATAGTCATGTACGTTAACTTCTCCACATGTATTTTCATGTGTCCCTTTAAAATATAAAATCCATGTTTAAGTTAAATGCATGTTTAAGCTCACGTCTCTGGCTCCGTCATTTCTAAATTCAAATTGTACAGAAACCTTTCCTTTACTTCAGCATTATGTATTAAGTTAGCATCTCTCTTAGCTTGTTCTGCTAACCCCCCCCCCCTCCACACACACACACACACACACACACACACACACACACACACACACACACACACACAGACACACGCACGCACGCACGCACGCACGCACACACACACACACAGGAGAAAACACGCATCAGAGCCAAAGTGAAGCCCCTTGTTATCACTTGTGACAAATAACATTTTAATAAACGTTAAAGTTACATTTGTGTACTTCACGCAATGAGCTTCTGTTTCATGGGTTTGTGTTCATGCTCTCTCTGTCCACTAGGAGGCGCCAGAGTCCCGCTGTGCTTGTATGGAAAACAAGACGAGAAGACACAATTCATTTCTTGCAATATGACGTCCATATTTTCCATTACATTGAAACTTTTTGAGGAAAATAAATGAAATGAATACACAGTCATGGATGTCAGTATCATCTCACTGTGTTTGAGGACCACAAGGAGACTTTTATCCACTTGTGAGGACGGCGTCATTGATCAGGTTCTCCAGAGCATCATCAGCTGTCATGCAGCTCACAGAACTTCACTCAACAGGAGGAGACTAAAACAAAGACTATTGGCTACATCATTTCTTAATCCTGAACATGTTTCCTGTAGAGAAGTGGACTTTTCACGGAAGCTACAGAGTGTTTGAAAGTCACAAAGAGATGTGAATGAGCCGTTAGCTCCCCTGAAACACAATAAAACCCACACTTAGAATTGGATTATTAAAAAAGGAACATGTGTTGGATTGTCCGGGTTGTCACGTGGATGTGTGTTGTGAGTTGTGAGTTGACCGTCATAGTTTCACGGCTCAGCAATCTTCTTCGTTGGTGTGTTTTGTGGTAATCAGAGGCAGAGTTGGGCGGGGTCGGGACAGACATGACCATAAATAACCATCTGTGCAACTGCCAAACGCTGTGAACGAGGTCATGGGGATGAGAGGACTCCCCAACCGTTAAAGAAAACCACCCACTCTTATTGTTAGTGTGTTATTCCCTGTTCTAGAGGAACCTTTGGTTGCACTTGTAGATTAAAATATGGAGCAAACACACACAGGCTGATGTCAAGATATGTGAATATGTTTATTTGTATTCATTGTTAGTATATGTATCAAGCTTACAAGCACAAATCAATTCCATCAAAGCCTCAATTAAAGCAAATTCATGAAGCACAAGATGCATTTCTGGTTTTCCTTTCAGAAGAAGACAGGAAAATATAAGTTCCGCCACTTTGTCTCATTTCCTCTTGAATCCTGTTGGAAGAAAAAAAAATGCATGAATACGCATACATGCACACGCATGCACACAAACACATGGGCACCGAAAGATGCTCAAAGTCCTGAAAGGGACAGTTCACCCCAAAATACAAAAGCCATCTTTTAGAAACAAAACAAAAAATAAAAGCTACTAAAAACTTCCACCTATAGACAGACTGTACAGTCAGGCTCATCTGAATATCGTACTTACGTTGCATCGCGTCGACGGTAGCAGACTTTCATCTCTAGAGGAAATGCTTTCGCCGCACATTGTTCAGGTCGGGCCTGGAAGCGGTCGAGTCTGACATGAAATCAAAGAGACAGCAAACTCTGTAAATGCTGCTTGGTTTCGTCACGCCGCTGCTACAATGCATGCTCACATATTCACATATTGCTCGTTTGAAAAGATACGTACTGCAGCGATAGAGGCGGTTCACCCGGAGGATGTCATTGGGACTCATCTCCGTGGCCCTGCCGATGGCGACGTTGGCGTCGGGGATGGGAACGATGGTCGGCCTCCTGTTACTGGAGAAGGCGAACCTGCGAGGCAACATACACGGAGGCGATGAGGGGTTTGAACTGTCCACCTGGACTGTTTTAATGACCGCTGGGAGCTGACGTACGGACAGGCTGCGAGCTGAAAGCTGCATGAAGAAGCTGGAAACATGTCGTCTGACACAAAACCACCTGATGACGCCGTTACGGCCGACATGTTAGCAAACAAGAGGAACGGCTTCGTTCACTTGGAGTCACGTTTGCGTTTTTTTAAAGGACGAGTTCACTTTTTTTTTTCAAGTCTGTCTCAAATCAATATTCACGTGCTGATAACAACTTTGAAATAAAAACCTTTTAACATCTTCATCTGAGAAATAGAGAATGTCTTCACGCATGTGAGCCGCTACCTTCCATAGTGCATGACTGAGTTGTAGTCGTAGGGAGTGCCAAGGTTCCTTGTTTGGATCTTCCTGAAGTTGCTCTCCAGTCCTGCAAAGGATCACACAGCTCAATCAGATGTGTTTTTACAGCACGACTGCTACAATGATATGATGAAGTCATATCAACTGATATCATTAATTTGTACTTAAAGGAGACACATCATGCTCATTTTGCAGCTTGAAAATGTGTACATGCATTAAAACAAACATTATTTTTCTCACACTGTCTGGATGAACTTATATTCTCCCTCTGTCTGAAACACTCTGTTTTGGTGCCTGTCTCTTTAAGTAAAGGTGAATCTAACTTTCAACAACATGGCACCTTGACCCTTTTTCACAGAGCTTATCATTACTTATGGTCAGTTGTGTCTCTTATTTTCTGAATTCTTGACTAAAGCTTCATCTATATTCGTGGTAATGAAAGCTCGTGACCCACCAGGAATAACGTTCTGCAGCTGGATGCGAACATGCTCGTCCCTGTCGGACCGGGTCTGCTCATGGTTGAAGCCCAGGGCGTGCAGCAGCTCGTGTTGGATGATTTGCCGGAAGACACAACCGCGGCGCATCAAAGACACAACCTGACCTCGACCCCGACGCCCGATGAACGAGAAACACCTGAAAGAGAGTAAGTTAAACCTCCTAACGGTCAATCAGATGAAGCAGCACCGCTGGGAACAAGTTACATTGGTACCAGGTGTGTAAATAAGGATCTTTAAGGTCACATTATGTCGTAGTCGTACCCTGAGCGTGACTGGATGTCCACAAAGTCCTCCTGTGTCTCGGTCAAGGGGGTGAAGCGGATGCAGGTGGAATCAGCAAATGAACCCAGACCTTGGATGATGGTATCTCTCTCTCTTTGGTCTTGAAAGGAAACAAACCCCAAAAAAAACATTTAATATCAGGTTAGTGGGTTTCATTGATTTCATCTTATACTTCTATCGGACACCTTTCTAAAAAATACATTTGTTGCACTGTTACATTTTTAGATAATAACAAAACTCATTTCCTCCCTTCCTTTGTGTGTCGGCAACATTCTACTACCACTACTACTACTACTACTACTACTACTACTACTACTACTACTACTACTATACTGCCACTAGTACTACAACTATCTCTACAAGTGCTATTACTGCAACTGTAACCTTTACGACTATTTCTGCCTCTAGCTACAACTAGCATTACATTTTTGCTCCTCACGGTGCGAGGCTACTGCTTCTACTAGCATACTAGTACTGCTACTGCTAAAAATACACAAGTGTGCATCTCCCCCTCTCCACATGCTACCCCTCGACCTGCAGCACTCTTGCATGAACCACACCCGTCGTCTTCTTCTTGTTCATCTCAACTACAACTGTAGACCTTCAGAGAGACAGACAGACGTACAAACAGCCGACTGTCCTGAAGAGCTGAACCTGAAGTCCTGAAAAACACTTCTGTGGTCGTCTCTGAGGTCCCCAGGACCAGATGTTAACGTGATGACACACACACACACACACACACACACACAGACCCTGCCCTCGGTCCTCACCGTAGTCCCTGGAGATGCGGTAGGGGACGTAGACGTTGCCATCGGAGGCTTTGGGCCACAGGCAGCCTCGCTCCACGCAGGGATCAGCGTTCTGCAGCCCTGTCGGCACGGCGATGTCACCGAACATCACCAGAGGGTCATCGAAGTTCTTTCCTGCAAAACAAAATGGAGAACATGTCGCCATCTTTTTCATGAAGCTGCGTTTCATTCTCTTGATTAAACTGCTGTGTTAAAACAAGCGCTCCTCTCACTCAGGGAAATCCTCACAACATCTACTGATTGGTTTCAAATAGATTGATTTTGTGTGTTTGCTCTGCAGGACTTTCAAACTAATGTGTTCAAAGTATCTTTCATGGCTACACAATGTTATTTTCAATCAATTGGGTCAACATCACTGAGCTAAACAGATGGTTTAGGCAACAAAACCACTAATTTGGGTTTAAGAAACCGTCACAAATTCGTCACACTTTTCCTTAAAGAAGACAGAATGAAGCAGTCGCAGTGATGAACATACCAACATTAACATTGGCCTTCTCCAACAGCGTGGAGACGCTGAACTCGTCATCCTCGACGGCGTTGCCTGTGGAACAGAAACAACTTGTAGTTCATATGTAGCATGATGTACATTTACATAACTGTTACTGTCTGAAAAGTAGCCCCATCTCACCAGAGTACTCCTCACTCTCCCCAAACGGACCCTGAGAGGAGACAAAGTGGTTAAAGAGTTGATGAAGTTTAGTTCCAGCATATTATAAGTATAGAATGTATCACATTTCATTTCACTTGGTGTCATAATAAATGGTGAGTATTGATGTTCTTATGGAGACATGACGTGTGTGCTGATGCTCACCTGTAAGGTGAAGCTGTGGACGGAGCAGAAGAGGACACTGAGCGCAGCCGCCTGGAGCATCATGGCTGGTTAAAGGACGGCAGCAGACCAAGGAACCACCTGAGGAAACAGAGCTGTCCATCACTTATATAGGAGGGAATGAGAACTAACCTCCATCCTAATATGGAGCACTGCTCACCAAAGACTTGTTGACCAATTCAGCTCAACCAGAAGTGGCAGTTATTACTGCAAGCGGACTGTGGCTTGTGTAAGATGTCAGCTTTGTTTTCTCCTGTTTGTCCCCAGTCATGAACACATGACATATTTTATAAGAAACAGGTCCAGTTCATCAATATGCCAGACTCCATGCCATAAACCAGACTGTTCAGGTTATTTCCTTTCTATAATCTGCAGGTTTGCACAGAGCTGTTTGTTCATATATCATTCAAAGCCGGATTTATACAATATTGTGTTTTCAAGGCAATTGACAGGTTTCTGATTCATGCAGTCATAAAAAAGAGACTGATGTGATGATCTTGGGGGAGAAAAAGAGTTCAGTGTCATCAGCGTAGCAGTAAAAATCAAGAACATGACAACCACGAGGAAAGATGTAAATGATGAAGAGAAGGGGACCAAGTACGGGACCTTGTGGGACGCCATGAGAGACTGGAGAGGTGGAGGATACACAGATGTTAATGGCAATGAAATGATGTTGATCTGAGAGATATGAGGTGAACCAGGAGAGGGCAGTGCCAGTCATGCTGAGGGAGTACTGGAGAGATGAGAGGAGGATGGAGTGGTTGATAGAGTCGGAGGCGGCGCTTTCCAGGAGACGAATGTATTGATGTCTGTGGACCAGGTTTGACTGAAAGCAGCTGTTTTATTGTTGACGTTGGCAAACATTTCTCTCCCAGTTCAAAAGGATAGTTTCCTTGAGGATAATGAAAACTGTGAGGTGAACACAACTTAAATCAGGTCCTGGTTCTTCAGTGATCTGTTTCACGCTGACCTGGGTGTAGCATCATGAAGCCGTAGAAGTGCTGTCTACACAACCCTTCTGTGTCTCTCAGGCTGAGGGGCACAGCTGCAAACAACTTGTTTGAGTTGACATGACTTCTCCAAAATGTGGGAACGGTTGCAAAGTGTGTTTGATTTACACACAGTCTTGTAACACCGTACAAAAAAACAGGAAAAATGACAATGAGAAAAAAGAGCTTGAACAAAAGATTGAGACACTTTATTAACAGCAGAAAGGTAAAGTCATCAAAAAGCAGAGATGGAATGTAATTACTGCACAGTCATCAATATAATGGCATCTCAGAAAGAGATTATGATGATGGATCAGAACAATGTGTTTGAAGGACACTGTTTGCCATCTGGTTTATTCAGAAGGTCCTGGTATATGATGCCAAGTATGATGAGGACATTCAAATGTCTCAAAGTGTAACTTAGAGGAACTTAAATGTAGGTAACAAGGCTGGATAAGGAACCAGCTGCTCATCAAACCCTCTTAAAGGCATCGGCCATCAACATGACAGCATCTCAGAAAGAGATTCTTCTCCTCAATGAATTCCTTCACTGAAGACGTCTCTTACGGTCCCAAACCTCACTATGAAACACTTTATATTTCATGCATAGTTATATCATGGTTCAGTTCCAGATGGCAAACAGTGTCCTTCAAACACATTGTTCTGATCCATCATCATAATCTCTTTTTGAGATGCCATTATATTGATGACTGTGCAGTAATTACATTCCATCTCTGCTTTTTGATGACTTTACCTTTCTGCTGTTAATAAAGTGTCTCAATCTTTTGTTCAAGCTCTTTTTTCTCATTGTCATTGTTCCTGTTTTTTGTACGGTGTTACAAGACTGTGTGTAAATCAAACACACTTTGCAACCGTTCCCACATTTTGGAGAAGTCATGTCGACTCAAACAAGTTGTTTGCAGCTGTGCCCCTCAGCCTGAGAGACACAGAAGGGTTGTGTAGACAGCACTTCTACGGCTTCATGATGCTACACCCAGGTCAGCGTGAAACAGATCACTGAAGAACCAGGACCTGATTTAAGTTGTGTTCACCTCACAGTTTTCATTATCCTCAAGGAAACTATCCTTTTGAACTGGGAAAGAAATGTTTGCCAACGTCAACAATAAAACAGCTGCTTTCAGTCAAACTTGGTCCACAGACATCAGTACATTCGTCTCCTGGAAAGCGCCGCCTCCGACTCTATCAACCACTCCATCCTCCTCTCATCTCTCCAGTACTCCCTCAGCATGACTGGCACTGCCCTCTCCTGGTTCACCTCAGATCTCTCAGATCAACATCATTTCATTGCCATTAACATCTGTGTATCCTCCACCTCTCCAGTCTCTCATGGCGTCCCACAAGGTCCCGTACTTGGTCCCCTTCTCTTCATCATTTACATCTTTCCTCGTGGTCGTCATGTTCTCGATTTTTACTGCTACGCTGATGACACTGAACTCTTTTTCTCCCCCAAGATCATCACCTCAGTCTCTTTTTATGACTGCATGAATCAGAAACCTGTCAATTGTCTTGAAAACACAATATTGTATAAATCAGGCTCTGAATGATATATGAACAAACAGCTCTGCGCAAACCTGCAGATTATAGAAAGGAAATAACCTGAACAGTCTGGTTTATGGCATAGAGTCTGGCATATTGATGAACTGGACCTGTTTCTTATAAAATATGTCATGTGTTCATACCTGGGGACAAACAGGAGAAAACAAAGCTGACATCTTACACAAGCCACAGTCCGCTTGAAGTAATAACTGCCACTTCTGGTTGAGCTGAATTGGTCAACAAGTCTTTGGTGAGCAGTGCTCCATATTAGGATGGAGGTTAGTTCTCATTCCCTCCTATATAAGTGATGGACAGCTCTGTTTCCTCAGGTGGTTCCTTGGTCTGCTGCCGTCCTTTAACCAGCCATGATGCTCCAGGCGGCTGCGCTCAGTGTCCTCTTCTGCTCCGTCCACAGCTTCACCTTACAGGTGAGCATCAGCACACACGTCATGTCTCCATAAGGACATCAATACTCACCATTTATTATGACACAACGTGAAATGAAATGTGATACATTCTCAAATTTTAAAGTCCAAAATTTACAATGTGGTGTTTTTTTATTAAATTGTGGCAATTTTGAAACTGTTTCTTAATAAAGACTTTAACGCATTTTATACTTGATAATATGCTGGAACTAAACTTCATCAACTCTTTAACCACTTTGTCTCCTCTCAGGGTCCGTTTGGGGAGAGTGAGGAGTACTCTGGTGAGATGGGGCTACTTTTCAGACAGTAACAGTTATGTAAATGTACATCATGCTACATATGAACGACAAGTTGTTTCTGTTCCACAGGCAACGCCGTCGAGGATGACGAGTTCAGCGTCTCCACGCTGTTGGAGAAGGCCAATGTTAATGTTGGTATGTTCATCACTGCGACTGCTTCATTCTGTCTTCTTTAAGGAAAAGCGTGACGTGTTTGTGATGGATTCTTAAACCCAAATTAGTGGTTTTGTTGCCTAAACCATCTGTTTAGTTCAGTAATGTTGACCCAATTGATTGAAAATAACATTGTGTAGCCATGAAAGATACTTTGAACACATTAGTTTGAAAGTCCTGCAGAGCAAACACACAAAATCAATCTATTTGAAACCAATCAGTAGATGTTGTGAGGATTTCCCTGAGTGAGAGGAGCGCTTGTTTTAACACAGCAGTTTAATCAAGAGAATGAAACGCAGCTTCATGAAAAAGATGGCGACATGTTCTCCATTTTGTTTTGCAGGAAAGAACTTCGATGACCCTCTGGTGATGTTCGGTGACATCGCCGTGCCGACAGGGCTGCAGAACGCTGATCCCTGCGTGGAGCGAGGCTGCCTGTGGCCCAAAGCCTCCGATGGCAACGTCTACGTCCCCTACCGCATCTCCAGGGACTACGGTGAGGACCGAGGGCAGGGTCTGTGTGTGTGTGTGTGTGTGTGTGTGTGTGTGTGTGTGTGTGTGTGTGTGTGTGTGTGTCATCACGTTAACATCTGGTCCTGGGGACCTCAGAGACGACCACAGAAGTGTTTTTCAGGACTTCAGGTTCAGCTCTTCAGGACAGTCGGCTGTTTGTACGTCTGTCTGTCTCTCTGAAGGTCTACAGTTGTAGTTGAGATGAACAAGAAGAAGAAGACTGGTGTGGTTCATGCAAGAGTGCTGCAGGTCGAGGGGTAGCATGTGGAGAGGGGGAGATGCACACTTGTGTATTTTTAGCAGTACTAGTATGCTAGTAGAAGCAGTAGCCTAGCACCGTGAGTAGCAAAAATGTAATGCTAGTCGTAGCTAGAGGCAGAAATAGTAGTAGTAGTTGTAGTACTAGTGGCAGTATATATGTTTTAATGCAGTCGTAGTAGTAGAAGGAGTAGTAGTAGTAGTGTAGCATTTGGCTACAAGGAGGAATGGAGAACGTTTGTTTTGCTGAAAACGTAATACTTTTGTCTGAAGGTGGTATTATGTAGAAGAAGATAAAATCAATGAAATCCACTAAACTGATATAAAATGTGTTTTGGGGTTTTGTTTCCTTTCAAGACCAAAGAGAGAGAAATACCATCATCCAAGGTCTGCGTTCATTTGCTGATTCCACCTGCATCCGCTTCACCCCCTTGAACAGACAGGCGGACTTTGTGGACATCCAGTCACGCTCAGGGTACGACTACGACATAATGTGACCTTAAAGATCCTTATTTACACACCTGGTACCAATGTAACTTGTTCCCAGCGGTGCTGCTTCATCTGATTGACCGTTAGGAGGTTTAACTTACTCTCTTTCAGGTGTTTCTCGTTCATCGGGCGTCGGGGTCGAGGTCAGGTTGTGTCTTTGATGCGCCGCGGTTGTGTCTTCCGGCAAATCATCCAACACGAGCTGCTGCACGCCCTGGGCTTCAACCACGAGCAGACCCGGTCCGACAGGGACCAGCATGTTCGCATCCAGCTGCAGAACGTTATTCCTGGTGGGTCACGAGCTTTCATTACCACGAATATAGATGAAGCTTTAGTCAAGAATTCAGAAAATGAGAGACACAACTGACCATAAGTAATGGTAAGCTCTGTGAAAAAGGGTCAAGGTGCCATGTTGTTGAAAGTTAGATTCACCTTTACTTAAAGAGACAGGCACCAAAACAGAGTGTTTCAGACAGAGGGAGAATATAAGTTCATCCAGACAGTGTGAGAAAAATAATGTTTGTATTAACGCATGTACACATTTTCAAGCTGCAAAATGAGCATGATGTGTCTCCTTTAAGTACAAATTAATGATATCAGCTGATATGACTTCATCATATCATTGTAGTAGTCGTGCTGTCGAAACACATCTGATTGAGCTGTGTGATCCTTTGCAGGACTGGAGAGCAACTTCAGGAAGATCCAAACAAGGAACCTTGGCACTCCCTACGACTACAACTCAGTCATGCACTATGGAAGGTAGCGGCTCACATGCGTGAAGACATTCTCTAATTCTCAGATGAAAATGTTAAAAGGTTTTTATTTCAAAGTTGTTATCAGCACGTGAATATTGATTTGAGACAGACTTGAAAAAAAAAAGTGAACTCGTCCTTTAAAAAAACGCAAACGGGACTCCAAGTGAACGAAGCCGTTCCTCTTGTTTGCTAACATGTCAGCCGTAACGGCGTCATCAGGTGGTTTTGTGTCAGACGACATGTTTCCAGCTTCTTCATGCAGCTTTCAGCTCCCAGAGGTCATTAAAACAGTCCAGGTGGACAGTTCAAACCCCTCATCGCCTCCGTGTATGTTGCCCCGCAGGTTCGCCTTCTCCAGTAACAGGAGGCCGACCATCGTTCCCATCCCCGACGCCAACGTCGCCATCGGCAGGGCCACGGAGATGAGTCCCAATGACATCCTCCGGGTGAACCGCCTCTATCGCTGCAATACAGATTCGACTGCCTCCAGACCCGACCCTGTGCAAGGAAAGCATTTGTTCTAGAGATGAACGTCAACGCAGTGTAAGTGTAATATTCAGGTGGAAGTTATGTTATTTGTAGCTTTTAGTTATCGCTTTATCTCTTTGTGTTTTTGGCAAAGATAGATTTTCAAATGTATTTAGTCGATATCTCTAGAACAAGGGAACATACAACTAAGCAATGTGGTTTGATCAAACAGCGCTTCAGCTAAAAGGAAAAAAAGGCTTTTGCGGTGAACTGTCCCTTTAAGGACATGTGTTTGTGTGCATGCGTGTGCATGGATGCGTATTCATTATTTTTTTTTCTTCCAACAGTATCCAGGAGGAAATGAGACAAAGTGATGCAACTTTTTTCCCCGTCATCGACAAGGAAAACCAGAAATGCATCTTGTCCTTAATGAATTTGCTTTAATTGAGGCTTTGATGATATTGATATGTGCTCTCCTTATGAGGAATAAAAGTGTCCATCATCACAAATGTTTATCTAAATGCTTGTAAGCTTGATACATATCCTAATAATGAATAAAAAAAACATGTATTCACATATCTTTACATCAGCCTGTGTGTGTTTGCTCCATATTATAATAAGAAACAAGTGCAACCCAATAAGAGTGGAAGGTTTTATTTAACTGTTGAGGAGTCCTCTCATCCCCATGACCTCGTTCACAGCCATTTGCAGTTGCATGGAAGGTTATTTGTGGTCATATCTGTCCCCGCCTCACTCTGCCTCTGATTGGCCAGCACTCGCTGGCTTCTTCTCAGAATTTGTAACGTTTGTTGTTGATGAACGAGATTGTTGGCGGTTTGCTCGAGTGAAAGATTTCAACTCAGAATGTGAATGTTGCCATCAGGTCGGCAGCCTTCTTTTATATTATTACATTGTCCTGATTTTATGACGCAATGTTTGTTTGCTTATATGACTGGAATAAAAACACAAATCTGTTGGGGATTTTATTTTGTCATAATTCAACATAGACCTTGGCATTGATATGTCCCACAGATGATTAAAATGACACTTTATGTCAAATAAGGTTGCCGACCCGCTGCACGGAGAAGCAGAAATTGCAGGTGATTGGCAGCGTTTGTGTCTTCTGTCCTTCTCACGTCGAGGCCTTAATGAACGAAAATGAAACATTCAAGAACAATGAAGTATTTTGTTTGCTATAAAGAGCGTACCAGTATTTCTCGCCCCAAAAAAAAAGTCTCTGAATATATGCTATTATAAGTTGTTTTTTCTTTGATCATGCCCTCTTGATGGACAGCGTTCTAAAGCTGATAAGACCTTTTTTTCTGGCTTTGCTCCAGGTGAAGTGTGTTCACTCTCACACACTCGCCTGTGGGGACGGGTTACTTTTTAACTCTTAAAAGATGAAACGAAAGGCTGCACGGCGGCACCAACACTCGGGCCCTCTGCGTGGAGTTTGTCTATTTCCCCCGTGTCGGCTCTGGTTCTCCGGCTTCCTCCCTCAGTCCAAAGACATGCAGCTTGACTGGTATGTGATGTCTGTCACCATGTGTCAGTCCTGCGATATCCAGTACTGGCAACCCGTCCAGGGTGAAGCGGTTAAAGATAATGAATGGATCTCGCGAGGACAAAAATAACTAATACAACCCTGTAAAATCTGAATAAATTCATCTATTTGTGTATTATTATTATTTGTGAAAAGAGAAGTTGATTTTGTACTAGACTGTAAAGCGTAGGTGTTCCTTTTATTTTGTACGCCTCTGCATGTGTGAGTTACAAGCTTCACCTCTGTTATTAGACAACATACATCTCCATCCATCATCCATTATCTGTACATGCTCATCCTATTTAGGTTTGGTTCTTTTGAAGAAGGTTCTCCTTATGCAATGTGAAGGCCCAAGAAGGATGTCATATGTTGTACGGATTGTAAAGCCCCCTGAGAAAGATGTGTCACATTGGGCGATGCAAATCAAATGTAACTACAGACATATTACACTTATTTAGCTACCAAGGTCATTTAACACAGTCCACCTAAATAGAGATGATGACAAGAGCAAACCAAACATTACAGTAAGTTTTTGTCCCACTACAGCCGAGTATTTTTCATAGTGTGATGATAAATGCAACATGTGTTCTTTTCCCATCGTCAGTGGTATTGACATATTCTGTCAGACACGTGTCCCAAACCAAATGTGACTGATAAGTCTGTGAATTTAGCTGATTCTTTCTTGTAACAAGATAATCCATATTTGGGCAAACCGACACAGTCGAACGTGTATAAAAACATGGAGGGAAACCTCAGCTGGCACAAGTCCACTCTTAGGATCCAAGGTGAGTTCAGCTGCAAACGTCTGCCGCTCAATACTGGCTGGGTTTTATCTGTGGTTGGTTCAACCGCTGTGTCTCTCCTCTGACTGGAGGCCGGAGCTGATTCCTGTCTGTGTCTTGCAGATCTGCTCAGGATGGCTCGCATGTCTGTGTTTAGGTTCTCCGCTGTGGCTCTGCTGCTGCTGTCCGCCTGCTGTTGGGCCGACAACCAGGTAGATCTCAGTGAGAGAGGAGCAGTGAGACCCCTGGTCCTTGTCAACGCTCCTTCATGTTGCTCATTAGCAGAGTTTCCTGCTGTTGAGTCGTGTTGAGTTCATTTCTCTCACACGGTGATACAGTTTGGGTCATACGGTGCACTTCATGTACAAAGCTTCAGGCTCTATGATGGTGAACGTGTGTCTTGAATCTCTTTGTGTCTTCTGACCGTTTTAACGTGTACCTGCCCCTTTAAGAAACTGCGTCCCGTTGACTTTGAGCTGTAACTTCAAATCCTGGTTCTGTTTCTAATGTGTTTGTGTTTCCTCCTCTCATCCCACGCCGAACCTGCAGGCAGGTACGTGATCTGTTCTGATGATCAGAGCTGTTATACCGACACGCTCAGTACCGTGACCGGTGTATTTGTACACACATTGAAACTGCGTTGTTGTCGTTGATGTCACCGTGCAGAGGACGTTGCAGAGGAGGACTCCGAGCTTTCTGTCTCTGAGCTGCTGGAGAGAGCCAACAAGAATCTGAGTGAGTGAGCCGCTGGTAGCTCTGCTCTCTTCTTCTGGTCGCGGCACTTCAACAGGCGTCTGAGTCGCTGCTGTGATGCGTTTCAGTCCGCTCCGCCGATGACCCTATCCTGATCGGAGGAGACATCGCCATCGACAGCGAGGCCGAGAGAAACGCCGACCCCTGCACCAGCAGAGGCTGCAAGTGGGGCAAGTTCACTGACGGGAAGGTCTACGTCCCTTATTACCTCACCAACCACTTCTGTAAGTGTCACGCAGAGGCCTGGGAGGCCCACACACACACACACACACACACGCACTGTCCATTCACTGGAGGCTTTCAATTCTAATGCAGCAGCTTTGACCAAGCGGTCAGATCTTTGGGGCCCGTATGGTCCTCTGTCTTTCTCGGTAAACAGCTGATTGTTGTGTGCTGTGGTCCTGCCAGCCTCCAGAGAGAAGGCCATCATCACCCGTGGACTGGAGTCCTTCTCTTCCTTCTCCTGCATCCGCTTCAGGCCCACTAGAAGCAGCGACCGCGACTGGCTGAGCATCGAGTCCCAGAACGGGTAAGAAAGGAACGGTCCTGGAGACGTTTACAGTCGAGAGCGTTCCCTCTTCGGTGTCCTTGAACTCGTCTCTGATCCCGTCCAGCTGCTACTCCTACGTCGGTCGTCGTGGAGGAAAGCAGGTGGTGTCTCTGGCCCGTAGCGGATGCCTCTACCACGGCACCATCCAGCACGAGCTGCTCCACGCTCTGGGCTTCAACCACGAGCAGACCCGCAACGACAGGGACAACCACATCAGAGTCTTGCTGCAGAACGTTCAGTCTGGTAATGCAGCTGTTTCATCACCTGATGTATTAGAGAGGAGAGACTTCATAGAAGAGACTCTGATGTATTTCCTTTTTTAAATCATGCATACCTCATAAATACTTCTGCTCATTAGCTTATGCTGCTCTTTAACGGAGCTAACGGCTCATTCACATCTCTTAGTGACTTTAAAAACATTCTGTAGCTTCCTAAAAAAGTCAATTTCTAAAGAGAAAACATCTTCAAACGTCCTCACAAGTGGACAAAAGTTTCCTTGTGTTTCTCAAAGACAGTGTGACGATACTGACATCCACAAACATGTATTCATTCAATTTATTTTCCTTTAAAATTGGCCAATGTAATCGAAACTGTGACTTAATATGGCAAGTGCTGAAATTTGCAACGTAACTTTTTGAATGTGAACTAAAAACGTTTTTTCTTCTGTTTTCTTTTCCAGGAATGGAGCACAACTTCAGGAAGATCGCCACCCTCAACCAGGGCACTTCCTACGACTACGGCTCCGTCATGCAGTACCACAAGTGAGAACAAGGGGCTGCTGTGTGTCATCCTATGTTTGTGTGTGTGTTTTTGTGTGTGTGGTTCCCTCTAAAAGCCCCGTGTTCTCCTGCAGGTACGCCTTCTCCAAGAACAACCAGCCCACCATGCTCCCCATCCCCAACTCCAACGTGAGCTTCGGCAACGCCAAGGAGATGAGCCGCACCGACATCGCCAGGCTCAACACGCTCTACGGCTGCTGTGAGCGTCCACACCAGCACACTGACAATACTCATGTTTCACATGCTGCCCGTCTGCACGCTGTGTCCATCACTCACTGTTTGACCTGATCCCTCTCTTTGCTGTCCTCCCTTACAGAAGAAGCCCGCTCAGATGTCCTGACTCAGATTGTCTCCTGGTGCTCCGTGACCAGCAGCTGCAGACCTGAACTCTTCACCTCGACAGTCAATGACGCCACTATAAAGAGACTTTGACTGAAACATGGCTCTCTCTTTGCATTCTTTCATCCCCACCGTGTGTTTCCTCAAACGCTGACTGAGCATATTCACTCAGTCGTTCATGTGTTTGTTCAGAAGGACCTGGTATATGATTCCAAGTGATTCAAATGTCTCAAAGTTTAACTTAGAGGAACTTTAATTTAAGTAGCAAGGCTGGATAACCAACCAACTGCACGTTTTTCATGGAGACTTTTCATAATAGAATAAAGTTGAAAAGATAAGTTTGAGATGATGGGCAGAAGCTATATGTGAAACACGAACACTTTACTCAACATATTTTAATTTTCACTGATTATTCTGTAATAATGAAGAAGAATATATGGTCCATTCTGGAGACACACGTCTCTACTTATCTTCACTGCCAGAAAATCCACAGCCGCCACTGACTTTGAACATGTAACTAATAGGCAAGAATAAAAAACAATAAATCAAAAATAAAAGTAATTGTAGCAAACTGTCAATCATCAAATTATCATTCTCGAGAACATGAAGTTATGATAGATTATTCAACTGTTAAAAAGCTAAATATAACCGAGCCATTGAAGCTACGTGAGTTGAAACTACAGTTTCATTGATATTGCATGGGTGAAGCCTCAGTTTCTACTGAATTTGTGAAGAGTGACAGGAAGCAGGAAGGAAGGACCTGAAGCAGCCTCCTACAAAAGAAGAATGCTTATATGACATACAATATTCTCTCATCTATTGTCTTTTCCCAACTCCTCATGAAGTCTCCTTCCCATCTTTCTTTAGCCTTGTGACGGTTTATCTATAGGAAAAGTGGTGAGGAATAGACGTTAGGAGGAAAATTCTGACCTTTTTAACCGCAGCCACAATGATCTAGCCTTCAGCAGGCAGAGAGAAGTCTGTTTACATCTCTACACAGCAAATTATAGCTTAGGTTTGGACTACTGTGACGAATTAAAAGAGAAGAAACTCGCCCAATGTGTTCTGCACAAATAGAAAACCCCAAAGTTTCCTACGACTTTATCTGCACATCACTATTAATTATTACCCATATGCTGATGCAGAATTTACCATCAATCAAACACTTCCTACCAGGAAGAATATATGGTCCATTCAAAGAGATTAAAAATCCAAAAATATATATATGTAATATCAGATACAGTTCAAAAATACTACCACGTTGTGGTTCTGACACAGAGTTGGACCTCACTCGGGCTGCTTCTAATGACCTCACACAGGCATCTACCGTCCAGGGTAGACTACCACGCGCTGTGGTCTAACGCGCGAGCTACACTGGTAGACCCGCGCGTGCTTAGTGCCTCAAGTGTGTCCGGGCCCGGTTTCGAACCCGGGCCCCCCATGTGCCAGCCCACTGTAGCCTCTACGAGGCCACCGTGGTAGACAAAAGTAGAGAAGTAACAGTTTATATTGAACTTTTGTTTCGTTGGTTAAACATAAACAATATGAATACAGCAACGAGCCCGTTAGAGCAACGCGACGTCACGTGACCAAGACGCCGTTCTGACTCGGGGAGAGAGAGAGAGAGAGAGAGAGAGAGAGAGAGAGAGAGAGAGAGAGAGAGAGAGAGAGAGAGAGAGAGAGAGAGATGTGTGCTAATACAATAAAAAGCTGCAAAGACAATTTTAGTGAACCGTGTACTGGAACTTGGCTATTGCACCTTACACACACACACACACACACACACACACACACACACACACACACACACACACACACACACACACACACACACACACACACACACACACACACACACACACCTTAATGACCGAGTGGACTACAATCAAGAAACATCTCCAGGATGCATGAGCTCAATGCCGAGAGTCCTGACAAAGGCTGTGAATACAGAAGCCAGGGAGGTGAAAAACAGAAGAGGCCACTTTTAATGAACACGCAGTACATAGGGAACCACACTAGATGGCGGTACCGTCATAAAAAGGGCGCTACCGATTTCTCTGGCGCAAGACGAAAGAGAAGGACTTCCTTGCAGATCCACTGTCTCTGCAAAAATGGCGGACACGTGTGGCCAAGTATTGCTGGGATCAGGGCTCACCGTCCTCTCCCACCCTCTGATGTACATTAAAGTCCTGATCCAGGTAAGAGGAGACTGGTTCGTGCTGACGGGAAGACGTGACTGGTTAAGCAGCTGCTCGGGTCACGGTTAGCTAGCAGTTGTAACGTAAATATAGTACGACCCAACTAGCTAGCAGCCTAAAGGTAAACTGCTGAAGAACATTGTAAATAGCATCAGCATAAATTATTGTGCATGGTTAAGCCCTTCCGTTTAACTGCCTTTGCCTCTTCAATTCGGCGTAGGCCTCGCGTTAATGAACACGAGCAAAAGCCATGACAGCAGCAGCAACAACAACTGACGGCTACATTATTGGTCCGTCTCTCGTCCCTATGACCTTCTGTTAACAAAATACTCGGCGGAAGTGAGGTGTGACAGCCAGCTCTTACAGTTCATACCGTATTGATAGTGCTGATTTGTTCATTTTCTGTACACGTCACGTACCACAACACTTGACTTACCTATCAACAGACGCATATGTTAGGTTTATTTCTTCTTCTTCTGATAAGCTAGCGTTGTTGCTAGGTCGCGAGACCTCCAGTTGCGAGGGGTAACGGCTAACTAGTTGTCGTTAGCTGTCAGCCAACCGGCTGCTGTCTAACAGCGTATGTGCTGCTACACATTAAAACAAGTTGACAAAGCCATGAATAGTTTACACACACACAGCGGCTTTGTTTGACCTGTTTAACATTAAGTGAAAGGGAAGGGGTATGCTGCTTGTTGTTATTATTAGTATCATTTTGTGTTTGAATATAGTTTTGTCGTCACTCAGCGCTATCTGTGTCGAGTAACACTCAGGGATAACATGAACGACTGCATGGCTCCTCTGCGCCCTTTGGCCCACTAAACCAGCTCACTCGCTAAATCAGCGTTAATCAGTAAGCCAACCGGATGCAACGTTTAGCTCGCTGTCAACAGTGTTTTAGTTGAGTAGAGGCCAAATAAACGAAACAAAAAATATTGAGTTGACTAAAATGTGTCAAAGAAACCAGGAAGTGTGGGAGAGTCGCAGTGTGTGATGCAAGGTGTTGCTTGTACTGCTAATCACTTTTCTATTCTCATTGTGTGTCTGTTAGGTAGGACACGAGCCGCTGCCTCCCTCCTTGGGTAGGAACCTGTTTGGCAGACAAGTCTACCAGCTGCCCGGACTGTTTGCTTATGGTGAGTCTGCCCCTCCACTAAGCCCTGGTCAGACATTGAACCCGTGTCATTTATTACAGTCATTTATTACTGGCTCACGCTCACCCGCTCCCTCCATGGCTGTTTTAATCTTGGGCGGTTGTAGTTTTTAATGGGACACCTCTGTTGTGATTTTTAGGCCCCCTATAGGTACGTGTACTTGCAGCTAGAGCATCTGCAAAGTTAAATGAACGATTCAGTATTTCTCATCTAAATGCATTGCGTGGTGACGCGTTGCTTTTATTTAACAGCATGTTACTGTCACTAAAGTCATGAAACCCGTCCACTTTTTGGTGTTCTCAACATGTTCTCTAGTTGTATAAAATGTTTGGTTATGGTCACTTTAAAGTTTGGTTCGTTAGTGTTTATCTACAGTTGATTAACTCAGACAAGTGTATTCATATTTGACCGCTCTTTACAACCTTACAGTGACAAACAATTTGAGGTCATTGGTCACCGTTCTCATGTCGTAATATGTTGATTTTTAGCACTCAGTAACAATCTGAGATCTTAAATAGTTTGTTTTTAATCACTTGATTGGGGTTTCTTAAGACATCGACTTGCTATAAACCTTCTACAGTTTTTATTTTTATTTTTGGCCTTTTTCTAATTTGTTCTGCTGTGATTTTTCTGACTGTTTCAGCCAAACACATCATCAAGATAGACGGGAAAGTGGGTCTCTTCAAAGGGCTCGGTCCGAGGCTCTGCGCCGGCTCCATCGGCACCATTGTGCACAGCCATGTTGTGCAGGTAGGCCTGATCAAGTGACCCGCGAAAAGTATGTCATCATACCGTTGGCTTGTTCTTCAGTGATATACTTGTATGGCGACGTGGCAATAACTATCACCCTGGAAGCGTTTCCTTTTTAGTGTTAATTCATATGAATGGAAATGTTACATTTTGTTTAATTGCTGTTTAATCATCAGCTATATTAACTCTGTATAGCTGTTTTATTGAGCTTGCATCTTGCTAATCCATTCATTTTAAGCTATACAATACATTTTGGATATGACATTTATTCTTAGTTTTCTTTTTTAAATCTTTATTTTGGGACAGCAGTTAAAATTACCAGAAAACATACCTCAGGATGAAAGCAGTTTAATCCCCCTGCTATGCAACCCTAACCGCTGAGGTTTGCTCAAACATAGTATTGAGTCTATTGTTACCAAAGTAGGATCAACTCACAAGGGCAGTTTTATCATGTTAACCTCTAGTTTCTTACAGAAATGTCAAGAACACTCTATACCTCAGGTAAGAGCTCTTTTCTTTCTGATTCATTGTTTGAACTCCAACATTAACAGTGTTGTAAAGACTGAGGTTTGGTTCTGTTGTCCAGGTCCTGGGAGGTCAGCAGAAGGCTGTGGAGGGCTCCCTACAGCACGTTGTTAACGAGGTAACTCAAAGTCAGTTTTTACAAACATGCTAACTGCTCAGCCCACGAGAACGCAACACAACAAAGTCTTCACACAACGTTAACTTCTTTCATTGTGGTCTGGTTGGTCATTGTGTTTAAGCTGCACAACAGCAGACATTGTTTTATTTCATTCATGCAGAGTGTTTTATTTTACTGAAAGTTAATCAATAGGAATGACTTTTCAGCGACTAAACAACCTTTGATGGACAAAAAAAAGTGACTAAAACGTTTTCACCTGAAGACTAAATAAAAAATATTCAACAAAGTTATTACAGCACAGATGTTTCTTTCCGAAGGTAATTACAAAAGGCTGAGAAGAAGAATATTTCTTTTAAAAACAAAAATGTTTTCTTTCTTTTTAATAATAATAATAATAATAATAATAATAATAATAATAATGTATTGTTATGTTTCATACATGCACCTGAGTTGCTCGTTTCCTCCTCCACAGACAACCAAAGAGATGATCGCCCGGTCCTGTGCCACCATCGTCACTCATCCCTTTCACGGTACGTCCCGGGTTTTAACTTTGCATGACTGCAGCCTCCCAGAGGCTCTTATTCTGAAGTGGGTTTCACTTGTGAAGCATTTTGAATGTGTGTGTGTGTGTGTGCTGAGACACGAGTCTGCATGTCAAGTCTGTTTTCCCTCGACTTGTTTTTCAGTGATTACTTTGCGATGTATGGTCCAGTTTATTGGGAGAGAAACAAAATACAGGTAAAGTTTACATGTTTTAGACACAAACGTCAATGAGAAGAACCGAGACAATAGTATAAAACTTACAACGTGCATGTCTTCTGTTGCCAGCGGGGTGTTTGACTCCATAGTCACAGTCTACAGAGAAGAAGGCGTTCTGGGCTTCTTTGCGTAAGTTTTGACTATCCTCATCGTCTTTTTGTCTTTGCTACAGTTGTTGTGCCAACCAGAAATGTTAACCTAAAATAAAAACTACTGAACCGACTGAGAAACATGAGGGAAACAAAATGGACGAGCAATTTATGTTATGTCCAGCATGAAGGGAACCTGAGCTTTGCATAACAGTGACTCGCTCTTTCCTTCAACTTGACATACTAAAAAAACACTCTGCGCAGCACAAAACCACACAGTGCTCACTGGGGACATTTCTGGCTTTTTTTTTTTGACAATTTAGTCTGTGTCGATGTAGATGGCATCAGTTCAGACAAGGGTATGATTGGTAGTTCGATCTCCACTCCTATAATAACCTCTAATCGTCTCTCACTCAGGTCCTTAAGGACTAAACTGCTCCTATTGAAACTACTTACTAAAACAAAAATGTGTCACACTCTATTATATGAGGCTTTTAATATAGCACTTTAATTATTTTATTTTTTAAAACCTTTTCACTCACCCAATGAGACATAAATATGCAAAGACTGGTTCATTTCCCCAACATAACATGTAAACAAACTAGCATTTACATGGTTGAAATTTGTAAAAATCAATAAATATCTTTTTTTTTGCTCTCTAAGGAAATCAGACTGATTTTTAAAGTTGGACTCGAGGGGTAAAAAGTCCCATCCCTGGTGAACATAATGACTTATTAGCTCCAAAATGTCGAAATTCGGGGCCCAAATGTACTGTGTAAACATACTGGATTATGTATTCAGTGTTGTCCTTTTACTTTCCAGCTCAGACTAACAGGACTGTACGACTGGGAAGCGCTTCAGTGTCATTCTGAATCTTAACCCTGACTTTATAGTGTTAATTTACTCTTTTACAATAGTGTGATCTTTCATCCTGATTTCTTACGCTCTTGATGTTTGATCAGAAATGTTGTTGTTTTCTTCTTCAGTGGTTTGATTCCTCGCCTGCTCGGTGACGTCCTGTCTCTGTGGATTTGTAACCTGCTGGCTCACCTCCTCAATACATACGCCATCGACGACTCGGTACGCCTCTTCCTCTTCTTTCACGCTGCTCGGTGCTGTGGAGGGTCCTGGTTTGTGTTAAGTTGCGTCTCACTTCCAGAATTAACGCAGTGTTTTGTTTAATCTGTTCTCCCGTACAGATGAGTCACACAGGAGAAATCAAGAACTGCTCTCAGGCCGTGACGGGGGTGAGTTAAACACACATGGCCCGTCTTCATCATCGGATGGCCACAACGTTATAGCTCTCATTTTGACCCTGACCCCTCTGCTCTCTTCTTCCAGTTCTTCGCCAGTATGCTCACGTACCCTTTTGTTTTGGTGTCAAATCTCATGGCTGTCAATAACTGCGGGTGAGTCTCTGCAGCGTAATTACCGCGGTGAGTCCTTGCACGAGCAGATTTACAGTTCCTTCTTGTCCTCGCAGGCTCGCTGGAGGCCTGCCCCCCTATGCATCGGTATGCCCCACCTGGGTGGACTGCTGGAGGCATCTAAGCAGAGAGGTAAACGCATGGCGCACCAAACACCTGTGTAGGCCCCGCCCACACTGGATTGATGCATACATCACATTGAGCACGCTAGTGGGACACAGAGGCTTTAAATAGTGGGTCAAGTCATCAGTAACCGTCAACTGGGACGTGCATTTAGACCTGAAGGTTACTCTGTGGGGTTTATGGGCTAACAGCGAAACATATTCTAGACTGATCAAATAAAGGCTCGCCTCAAAAACAGATTCAGCAATAACGCCATGATGAAGATCTGCTGTTATGCCAGCTGTGTGGAGCTGATGATGCATGATGACATCACCAAAATGATTCCTATGGATGAGTTATCAGTCAGTCCTTATGGCCTCATGTTTTTCCTGGTTTGGACCATCTGAGTTTAACTACACATGTGGCGTGACCCAAGTACACACAACCTGATAGCTGAGCAATCATTTCATATATTTGATCATCGCAGTTGTACACAAGGAACTTTTTAAGCGATTTATATTTACCTTATTTCATGGCACAATCCTTAAAATGTCCTCTTGGTCGTATGTATACTTGTGCTGTCACTAAAACACATCTCTTCTCTTTTCAGGGCAACATGAGCAGAGGCAACAGTTTATTTTTCCGGAAGCTTCCGGCAGGAAAGCTGTACGCCGTAGACCAGAAGAGATTTTTTTAAAAGCCTCGAGAACTGCGCTGAACATAGTTGTGATAATAAAACAAAACAAAAATCAACATTGCCTGATCTGGAGGTTGGACAGTCGGCTCTTAATTTCTTTTTTTTTTGTATGCACTTGTTTACTTTGGATTTATTTTTCACCTGCCAACATGTGAAATAAAAACACATTAATTTCCAGCAGGTTTTGCTTTATTAACAGATTGAAACTGCAGGGCTGTAAAATAAGATTGTGCACTAATCATTTAAAAACCCACAAATACTAAATCTGATGGGAGGCTGGCTCATGCTGTCAGACCAAGTAATACCTCCCCATGTGTCAATTTTTTTTTTTTATGTATAAAGTATCAATAATGGCTCCCCTTCATCCAAAGTGATGGGATTTGTTTGTGAAACAGCCCTTCCTTGTGCATGTGATAATG
The DNA here is from genome assembly GCF_023055335.1 of Clinocottus analis. Lineage (NCBI taxonomy): Eukaryota > Metazoa > Chordata > Actinopteri > Perciformes > Cottidae > Clinocottus > Clinocottus analis. Next base: position 1,457,128 of record NW_027175820.1, read on the forward strand.
TCTAATGTTGGTGACCAAGTGGGACCTCATCATGTGGTATTGTGTGTGTGTTGCACTGGTGGACTGAGAGGAGATGGTTGTTCAGGAGCATGTTTGGATGGTAGCCGGAGCTCGCCGACGTCGTGGCGCTCTGAGCACTCGAGTGCTTGTATCAACTCGTTTTGACTGACCCAAGTAATAAAAATAAAAAAAATGCTGCTTTTTTTTACCGTGTCTTTCTTATAAAAGATGTTTGGAGACTTTTTTTTATCCAACTGATCTGGGCTGGCTCTTGTGGCAGTGTTTAACTTGTCACTTATTCCCATGAAAAGACCAAACAATGTAGATCTATAGCCAGCATGTGTATCAAAGCCTGATGGGTCTCCATCTCGTGGTGAAGCTGCAGACTGCCACCAGCCAAATAACCACCTTTTCCAAAGCGTGTGGGAAATTCTAGCTGCCACTTTTACACCTGTTCAACCCACACACGACGAATGCAACCTGTGTCTATCCATCCGTAACAGTACTTGAGAGTCCTGATGTTCCTTTCAATGTGAAAACAAAGCTACAGTTTGTTTTTGTAATGAAATGACAAGTTACTATTTTAGACTGGAATCTTCAACACTGCCCATTAGTACCACAAATCTTCAAGTGTGTGTGGACATAAGTTGCAGAGGATGAACCAGCAGTCTGATATTTAATTTGAAAAAAAGTAATGGTTTGTGTTCCTGAAAGCAACAGGCAAAAAAATTGCTTTGTTGAAACGAAACTGCGAAACATGTTTTATAACTTACTGCTGCAGACTGTACAGTACAGAAACTAAAACGGGGACATGAACATCCACCAACAGTCTTTGAGGAGGTAAGTGAACGCGTCCTCACGCACGCTACGAGCTAGCGGCCGAGCCCCCGGCGTCGTCCGTGGGTTTGCTGTGCTTTGTGCTGATGTGGTGAGTCATTTCCTTGCGGTTGCTCACCGCGTGGCCGCACTGCACGCAGGTGTAGCGCCCTTTGGTGTGCTCCCAGAGGATGCGTCTGCTGCAGGCCCCTGTTGGGGGAAAAAGGAAAAAATGGATGTCTTATTTCTAATTCAAACTGATGTCAATGTGCGAGTGACACCGGATGATTGGACGAGGCTTTAAAAAAAGGCCAATTTGTTGCCGGAACTTTTAGCGTCGATTTCTGAACGAGGACTAAATCGCTATTGCCGTCGGACATCGCTCTGCCATTTCGGAGGCAAAAAGCTGGATGGTTCAAGGGTGGAATACTTGAGCGGGAGAGCTCATGTGTCACCTTGAAGATAGCAGTTAGACAACTCAAGGTCGAGACTCTCAGATTTGTAGGGATGATAAAGATAACCGACAATTGTTTTTTTTCTGTTGCGGCCGATACCAACATGATAGCTGAACTAAAACGTGAAGCCACATCTGTCCGGCTACAGCTTCAGTGAGAGGACGAGAGGCTCACCTTGACCCTTCTTCCAGACGGCGGCGGACATGGGAGGAGAGCACGGCGCTGGTCCGTGAGCGGGGAAGACGGGCTCGGGAGACCTGGCCTGACTCGAGTGCTGACCCTGGGCATCGGGGGGCGCTGGAGCCGCCGTGGGACCATCCGGGATCAGAGCTAGAGGCAGATCAAAGGGTTCGTTCTTGATCTGAGTCTGGGACGCCGTGTCTGTGAAGTGCGGCAGTGCAAAGTGAGGAGGGGAGGTCTCCGGGTTTGACAAGAAGGGGGGCCCGAGTAGAGGAGGTGTAGGATCTGTATCCAGGACAGCGGTGAGTAAGGAATCGTCTGTTTTTGGGATTACAGTGGGAGGCGGCTGGGGGGTGGACACCGGGTCCAGCAGCGGGGGATTCTGGTCCGGGTTCTGGTCCGGGTTCTGGTCCAGGTCGATAACAGCAGAAGGCGCAAGGGCCGCCGATTCCGACGGCTTCGGTTTTCCCCGCGACACTTTGGAACAGGTGTGCAGGTGAGTCAGGAGGCCACGGTAGGATCGCAGCTTTGTGCGGCAGCTTTCACACCTTTTCAGGGGGGGAGAAGATGGCAATGTTATGTGATTTAAATCATTTTGACTACAGAAAACACAGCTGGGATAGTGTTATTATTATTATTATTTAACTCACAGGAAGAATATGTTGGGCTTGTGATGGTGCCTCATGTGTTCCATCAGTTTCTGCATGTCCGGGAAGGAACCGCTGCATCCAACGGTGGAGCACAGCAGGACCTTTCCTAAAGGTAACACCACGCAGGTTCACTGACCACACAGAACAACTATGGCCAGGTAAAAGTTTATCCATAAACATGAAGTTAGCGAACGCTCATTATAGGTCATTATTACATGAGGGGGATAAAAGGGAGAGGGAGGAGGAAACCACAGGTAACACCTGCATGCTGTGTTTTACGGGCTCACCTGGAAGGGACTCAGCGGAGATCTCGTGGTCCTTGACATGGCTCTCCAGAGCGGCCGTGTCCGAGTACATCCGGTTGCAGCCGTGCAACGGACACGACGTCTTCTTCGCCCCTGAGATGGACAGACGAGATTTAGTACAATGACGTAAAATGCATCGTTCTCGTCCGCGTGAGAACAGCGCGTGTATGACTCCGGGTTACGCAGCGACGCTAGCACGCTAGCTAGTTAGCCGTCCGCTAGCTAGCTAGTGTCGCTGCGCACAACGGGGCTGACAGGCAGCGAGTTCCGCGTCTGTCTGCGATGTTTGCGCTAAAGTACCAACCTCCGCTTCCAGTCTCGGGGACCGGCATGCTGGCGGTGGTGTCCGAGGACATCGTCAGGACGGAGCAGCTGAGCCCTGCAGCGACGACAATAGAGGAGCAGAAATCGACTACAAGACCCAGAATGCAATGCGAAACGAACGGCACGTACACATGTCCATTTCCGTTTATTCATTTGACGTTTGAAATTAACAATTTTTATTTTATTTAGTGTGTATTTGCACAAATAATTCAATTTGGATTTTGATTCAGTTTAATTACATTTTAATTTCTGTTATATATTGTAGTATTGGTCTGTAAAGATCTCATAGAAATATTGAGCAAGGCAATAAAAAAACATATAAAGTACCACAGAATGATGGTTATGTATATACTATCACCTGTTGGTTTTTATTCTATATTTGTACGTGAACATTTCAATGTGGACATTTGTTTTCCAAGTGTTTTTTTTTATTGATCTCATGAACACATCATGTACATAGTTACATTGGAAGTTTATACATGTATTAATATAGAAAAAGAATGTGCATTGGTACAGTAGTGTCTTGTTATTGCATTGATTAAATTATACAATCATAAATACTCTCATGAGGATCACTCGGGCTTTTGAAAAGGTGACTGCAAAGAAAACATCAAACTTGTGTCAGAAAGTTAAAAAGGTGCCTTCATGTTCAAATCCAGCACAACACAGCACCAAAGAAACCATCAGATTTATTATACAAATCATTACAAAAACAGACGTCTACTTAGCAAAAATACTTAGGAAGAGGTATGTATTCATGCAAAAAAGGCAAATATTTTACACACCATTAACCTTGTTTACATCGTGCATTCAAATACATTTTGAGTGTCCCAAAAAAAACGCTTAAATGTATGAACATTAACAAAGCAGAAGCCAAAGAACATGTGTAAACGTACACACAGACGCGCACATAATTCCTCAAGTTTGGTTTTTAATAAACTTGATTTTTAAATGTCATGGTTTTTGGTTGTCACATTTATTATTTATAATTTTTGGTCTGACTAAACTCCCTTTTATGTAGTTACTCTACAGCAGCTATTCTCAACCACTTGACCCTGGGTGACCTCAGAGCACCACCTGGTGGGCCACAGAGGAACTACCAAATGGTTAGATCAAATTTACGCCGCTTGTTATGTAAATATCAACAATTTACATCAATAAATACGTAATATTAACAGGCTTAATTTCATGGACCAGTTGCGTTAGCACAGGTAAAAGCTCTAAACATTAAGGATGTGATGAGGAAACGGCACACTTTAATAGATTTAACAGCAGATGGTTTGGTTGATAATGGCTGCCTCCTGCCTCGTAATAACAGCGTTAAAGTGAAGCCTAATGGAATGACGTTGTCATTACTCTCTATGCAAACCAAAACACTCAAAAAAAAACAATGAACAAATTCTTTAAGGCCACAAAGACACAATGTGCTGAGTCCAAAGTCCTGCCGCCATCCCTCCCAAAGAGACAGAAAGGAACTTACAACAGTTTTAACGCTGTCACTGTTTATAGTGTATTTAACGTCTCGAGCTGCCGCAGTGAGTGCCATTAGTCTTCCTGGTACGATGGATTTATAAAGCACCACCCGAGAGCAAACATTACAGAGAACTTCACAATAAAAGACCTGTAAAACAGACAGAGAACTTCACAATAAAAGATGTAAAAAAACAGACAGTAAAAAGATAAATACAAAAGAGAGAAAGGAACATCAGAAAAAATAAGCAAAGTTCATTCTCCAAATATTTACCCAATTTATGAGCCTATTTTAAAATGTCATTTTATGTTTTAGTGTTTTGGAGCCTTTCCACATCACTTAACCCGTTGAAAACTGTGGAACCAATGTTGGCTCCAAACCTCCTTTTCCCTGCATTTGAGTATTTTTCCCTGTGTTTGAGTCGTCGTAGGAACCCACAATTAATTCTAATACTTGTGTTTATTGTATGTGTTTGTTCAGCAAAGTATTGGAAAAAAATATATATATATGCAAAAAAAATCACTTTTAAAAAATATTTTAATCCTAACTGAACATTCAGCATGATATGAGCCAATTTCCCAAAAATGCCTCCGGGAGCGTCAATAAGACATTTTTTTGGAAGGATGAAGACCTAAAGAATTGAATTCTGCAACATAAAATCACAATAAAACAAAGCCTTGGCCTGTTAGGAAGGAGTTTCAGTCAAAAACTGTGTCGTTCGGTTAAAAAAAAAGGAAAAATCAAAAAGTTTATGCCAGAATTCAGATTGTCTGAATGGGGCATGCTGGGACTTAAAATGGGCGGGGTAGGATTTTCGCGCACGGTTTTTAAAAGGTTAATGCAGCTTTAGAGGAGTAACTTTGAGAAACATTTGCAGGAGAAAGCATAAACATATAGCTGAATGACAACTTGTCATAATGTGCTGAAAAGCCCTCAGTGCACAAAGCGACAGCGCAGTGTGAGTAGAGCTCGCAGGTGTTTACTGCGTGCATTAAAACAAACAAAACATGAAATGGTATTTTTCATTTTGACCAAGTTTACAACTACTGTTTTTCCCGAACCCTAAAATACATTTTATATGAACTAAATTCAGAACGACAGTATATTCAGTGTGTGACTGCGTAAACACGTCATGCCACGGACGACACAGCGCTTTCCTCATGGGCTCAGCGCTGGACATTTACAGTAAAAGAGTCCTCAGGTGAACTGAAGTCTTGGATTTGTTGTGTCGCCTTTGGGTCTGACTCACTGGTGTTGGCCGTGTGTATCAGCTTGAAGGGCATCGCCGCTACATCCAGTGCTTCACAGCGATGCCCAACACGATTATAATTGATTTAAATATGCACAAAACAGACACCAGAGGTTAATGTTCGGCGCCAGTCCTTTCTTTAGCACTGGTCTGGCTATGCCAAACTATACCTTCACAGGCGCTCACGCTGTCGATCACATTGCAGAGCACATCTTGGGAGAGCTGGTCTCGGCGTTTGCCTTCTGCCGGATGCATTCTGGATGATTAGGTAAAAACCACAATGAGATATCACGCACCTCCACTTTCCAGATCCCAGGAAATAGACGAGCACAGGTAGATGAAAATGCTACTTTATTCAAAAAGTGATGAATAGCAGCCACAGCTGAGGATTAGGTAATAAAAGAAGAAGCCCTTGTGTGGCTCTGTACGGCCGTGAATACAAAGAGAATACAAACCACGCTGCAGTGCCATGCGCTCACCTGCCAAGTCTGTCCGTGAGATTTCCACCAGCCCCTCGTAAAGGCCTTTGATCGGGTTCTCCCCCGCCATCACGACTCCATGGAGCCAGATCAGCAGCATCCGGTGGCCATGCTCTTTGAAGCTCTTCATACCTACAGGGTCCAATTCAGGATTACAATATGGACCAATATCTTTTATAAAGTCCTAGCTGGAGTGGAGGAAAACTGAAAAGCCACGTGACCCAAGATCAGTGTTGATAGAGTGAGATTTAAGAACAGAAAGCCAAACCAAAATGAATCCTCATCGCATCATTTTGAATGAAAAAGTGATGCTGCGACGAGAAAACATCACTTTTTCATATTTAATTCAATTCAAACCAGATCAATTCAGTTTAGCCCAAAATCACAAATACAAGATTTGCCTTGGACGGCTTTACAATCTGTACACATCTCTGTACGCACCTCACATCGGATCAGGACAAACTCCCCAAATAAAGATAGTAAAACCCTTTAACAGGGGAAAAAAGGAAGAAACCTTCAGGAGAGCAACAGAGGAGGATCCCTCTCCCTGGATGGACAGAAGCAAGTAGTTGTAAGTAAAGAAAATAGCTGTCATGTCTGTTAAGTGTGTATTGATGTGCACTGCCTCGGGAGTAGTGATTACAATAGCAATTGTACTATCACTTTAACTGTTAGCTCGTGAACGTTAGCGCCGGTTATGCTCTAAACTTGAAGCATGATGGTTTCTCTAAGATGGGATGCCGCGACGAGAAAACATCCCACATCTTAGAGAAACCGTCTCATGAAGCGTCGCTCTTTTTTTTCGCTGCTCGTCTCACGATCCACTTGATTGTCAAACCATTTCCCAGACGTCGGCGCCGCGGCTCACCGGTCCACTGTTGTTCAATCGCTCGTATGTGAGCGCTGCTGAAGTCCCAGTGCTGCGCCAGGATCTTCCACTCGCCGCGGCAGAGGTGCTTGGTGGCCAGGCTCCACAGGACGGACCGGAGGTGCTGCGTCTCGGGCTGGTGGTCCTGCTTGAAGCTGAGAGGTCTCCGCACCCACGAGTCCTGCTCGCCGCCCATCTGGTCCTGAAGGAGGAGACGAGAGGGGGCAGAACTTTATTAATCCTGAAGGAGATTCTCGCGTCAGAGTAGAAATGAAAAGCAACAAAAAAAACAATAGAAGAAACATTCTTAGGACTGAAATACGTAATAGAAAATATAATCACAGTAAGAGTAAGGTAAATAAATAAAGTTTACTTTACAAAGAGTAAAAATACTAAGTGTATAAGAAGTGATACTAACACAGAGCAAAGTTTATTGAGGAAGTAAATCAAGAGAGAAGTAAGGTCATTTTTTTTCTTATAGACTTCTTTATAATCTCACTTTTTTGTGCGGAGAAGTCGCCCCCTACTGGTCATTTGTAAGAACGTAAGTTTGAGGCACTTTGTGTTGGCTTCACTTTTCAGGAAGAGAGGCTGCAGTCTGATGGTTTGTTTTATAGTTTAGTCGAAAAGACAGGAATAAAATTGTTTCTTCATTTTCTGTTTGAAAGCAAAAACAGAAAAGCACAGCTTTTCATTTCTGTTCGTCTCGATCCCAAAAAAAACGAAAATCCGAGAGCAACAAACTCAAATAAAGAGCTGATTTATATTTTTTTGCAAATCCTTTTTTTTGTTTTTTCTTTTAAAGAGAGCGAGGAGGCGACCTAGAAGTATGAATCTATTAAAAATACAAAGCCGAGGCAATAAAAGGACTGTAGGCAAGTAATAAAGTTCAATCAAAGTCATTTTAACCAGGTGACCCGGTTGGTTTTTAGGTTGCTTAGCATACTGTATGATTATCGTTATAAACACTAAGAGGAAATGAGTAAATATATGACATAAAGAATCGGAAATAAAACATAAAAGCATCTGTTCTCAGAGGAGAAAGTGTTTGTGGTTTAGTGTTTTTGTGGTTTCAGATGCGATGAGGATGAACTCACCTTCTCCCATTTATAGAACCGGTCCGCTTTGAGGATCATGTCGACCAGGATGACGTGGTTTCCTCTGGCCGCCACCTCCAGACACCTTTTCCCCTGCTGCGTCGATCACAGTCAGTAAAAGACAGCGTTACGTTACGATTACAGAACAAAACGAGCAGGAAAATATAACCTTCAGTTCTAAATGTCAACATTACAGTATCAATATTGTCATTATCAATTCATTTCATGTTTAGATGTTCCATCCATTATGAGTATAAAATGTAAAACAATGATTAGTGACAGTTAATAAACCCACATGTGGCACATAAACAGAGCTGGATAATCACTAAAGTACTTCATTTAAGTATAATATTGAGCTACTTGTACTTAACTTAAATCTTTCCATTTCATCCACTATCCAAAATGTTGCCTCCTTGTGTAAATGTATTCCATATTATTTATTAACGAAAAAATAAATAAATAAAAGCCAAAAATGCCTGATGCATGAAAGTCATGGGTTTTACTTTTCCCTTGCTACCTACATATATCTTTTCACTTCTGTAAATGATCTGAATACTTCCTCCACTATCACTTGAAAAGAGAATACCACGAATTGTGTTTCCATCAATTACAAAAGAAGAACAAAAGCAGTAAATTATGCCCGCGGAGGGCGGCGCTGCGTGCCGTGCGGTACCTTGTCGGTCAGATTGAGGTTGACGCCAGCGATCAGCATCATCTCCGCCAGGCCCTGCCAGCCGTGCTCTGCCGCGATGTGCAAAGCCGTCTGTTGTCTCTGCGAAGGAAATGTGAAGTTATTGCACCGTCGCCGCCGTGTTGTCTCCTCTCTTCCACCCCTCCCCCACAGACAGGGTCTGCCAGTCTGTATTACAGCAGCATTCAGACATATGAGTCAAAAAGAGGACGGAGTGGGAGAGAGTGGAGGGAGTTCAGCTTCCTGACAGCCTGCTGGATGAAGCAGCAGCAGCGTTCAGCAGCTGTGGAGGTTTGGACTCACGCTGTCCGTGACGTCCAGGTCGCAGTCGGCCTCTATGAGCAGCCGTAAGACCTCGGTGTGGTTGTTGAACACAGCCAAGTGCAGCGCTGTGTTGAGTTGCTGTTTTCAAACACACACAGAAAGATGCAGAAGGTTTTCATCGGATGTGCGAATGATCCTGATAGTGAGAGCGGCTGCACAGAGCAGGCTCTGAGAATCTGTCTGTATTGCAGTGTATTTATATTGCACAAGTTTTTAGCTGGTGTGCAGCCTGACAGCAGCAGGAAGGAAGGATGTATTGCCTTTTTAAATACTTTCCTCTTGACTAAGAACGCTATTTAGCTTCAAAGATCAAACAAATTGTTCTTTTGTCGTGGGGTAATTTGAGAAGCAGACCTTAATAATATAATTGTTTTTTACTTGTACTTATATTTTGTACTTATACTCTAAATCAATAGGGTTTCCAAAATAAATATTTCAGAATGTCAGCCCCCGTACAGTTGTCCCGAACGGGGATATGAGCTATGGAGATCAAAACCTTTGTGTTTCCAGCAGCTGTTTGCGTCTTCTCCATAAGATAAGATAAAATAATCCTTTATTAGTCCTTCAGTTGGACAATAACAGGATTACAGCAGCATTGCTCACAAGTAAATAAAAATAAAAATCAATTAATATAAATAAACATCAGAACAGTAATAAAACAACATTTTTAATTAAACAGTAGGACGGATATTAAATATACAGATGGAATAAAAATGTGTATAAAAGTACTTACACATGCTGGATATTGCGTTTGGATATTGCATGGTACACCATAGGACCAACACGTGCGTCACATGCAGCGGTACGTACATTGTCTGCAGCGTCTCGGTCGGTTCCGGCCTCCAGCAGCAAACGGGTTTCCCGGTCAAAGCCGTGCAGAGCCGCGTAATGCAGAGCGTTCATGTTCTTCTGCAGGCAAAGAGAAAAACAAGGACTTCATCTCGGGGGTCTTTCAGTGCGCCAAAAGATAAGACAATAACATTTGATCTTGTGTTCACTTGAAGTGATTTATGACATTAAATGGACAAAGCGTACGTTAGTTTGTGCGTTGGCGTTGCAGCCGGACTCCAGCAGCAGTTTGACACACTCGTAGTGACCTCCATCAGCTGCCAGGTGCAGCGCCGTGAGACCATCCTGAGAGCACAACAGGTACATTGATGATAGCACGATGCTTTCATCACGGCTTTACAATATACATTTTGTATATTTTAAGGGACATGGATTCATGTCTTTACTGGAGTCGTCTCTGACTAAAGACATCCTTTTATTAAAGTTTCATGTTTTCAAAAGGGGTTTAAAAGATTCTCAGCCACCTCTCTGTGTGGCTTCAACCGCATATCAACAGACTCTTAGACTCTGCACCGTGAAGCATCCATTGAATGAATGAATGAATGAAAAGTACTTTATTAATCTCCAAGGAGAATTTTTTTTGTCATACTAGCAGCATCCCAATGCAATAAGCTAAGCTAAACACACAGATAAAATAAAAATAAAATAAATAATAACAGGAACAGGGGTAACAGATATATACATAAGTAAGAAATAAGTATAAATATATATATATATAGACATGCAAGCAAGCGAAATGAATACATACATGTATATATATACATATACATACACACATACGTACACATATACAAACACACATACATACATATCTATATATATATACATACACATACATACATACATATACACATACACACACACATATATACATACATATACACATACACACACACATATATACATACATATACACATACACACACACATATATACATACATATACACATACACACATACATACACATACACTCATACCCGTGGCCCACAAACATACATATACACATATATACATATATATATATATACACATATACATATATATATATACACACGTACACACATACATACATATACACATACACACACACATTGTCGTACTCTTGCATGCTTCTCGATGCCAAACGATCTCAAAAGATCGATTTTTACTTACATTATATTTATCCATACACAAATAAAATGTACATATTTAAAGGTGCAAGAAAACCATGTTCACTACAGTAGAAAACTGCTTCCAATTATATACCACAGCCCTCTAATTAAATAACACAAGTGCGGTCCAGTCCACTCACTACATTCCTCTCGTCGACGTCGACTCCAGTCTCCACCATCTTCTGCAGGACCTCTGTGTTCCCGCTCTTGGCTGCCAGATGCACGGCCGTGTTCTCTTCCTGTCGTCCAGACACAACAGCACATTACAGCCGGTCGCCGGCTCTGAGACGACTTCCTGTCCACCACGGTATCCCCCGAAAACATGTGGAGAGGGGCCGTCAACACCTCGCCGGGGCTTTGGTTCAACCCAGCGAGGGGAGGAGCTTCTGAACCGGTCAGAGCGTCGGCTCGTGTGGAAATCGTCACGTGAAGCGACCATGCTTTGCTTCTGCGAGGTGAGTTTTAATTATAACATGCTGCGGCACAATGTATGTTATGCTCTATAGAACAATGGTGCACTTCAGCCTCTCGTGGCTCCAAATGAGTTTTACAACAACAAACTGATATCCTGACCAAAAAAATGTCATTTTTCGAAGATGACATTATTCACCAACTTAGATCAGACTTCAAAAAGTTGAATTTCTTTCACGTCACATTAAAAAGTGACATTAATTTATGATTGAACACTTTGGAGCTACATGTACATCTGTTATAAACACAACAAAATAGCTTAATATAAAAGTTACAGAACAAAAACCAATTCCAATAAAACAAGAAAAGGATGAAAAGTATTGTGTAGACAGTGCATGTTAACAGAATGTATGTATATACTGTATGTATGTATATACTGTATGTATGTATATACTGTATGTATGTATAGTGGCATATTTCCCTGCTTAGTGTACACAGGATGTGAGGCCAAAACACGTCCTGCTTTAATCTGTTTGGAGGTTTGAAGATGGCTTTAACAGCCTCACAAATCAAATATTGAAGTTTCGTCCACTCAAAATCTTCTTGTGTGTGCTTGTTTGCTCGAGAACAGTCACTGTGTGTGTGTGTGTGTGTGTGTGTGTGTGTGTGTGTGTCACTACCTTGTCCTTCAAACCATGGGCGCAGCCCATTCCGATCAGAAACTCCACCACTTCAAATTGTCCGTGTTCAGCAGCCAGGTGAAGGGCCGTCTTCCCCGACTGGACACCAGAAAAACACGCAGCAGGTCGCACACTCGGGACGGACACAATTTCCCCAACATCCGTCTGTAAGTTTAAAAACATACTGCCGAGCGAGGAGTCACCTTGTCAATTCTGTCGAGACGGACGTCTTCCAGGTCCTCCATGATGAACTCCAGTACTCGGATGTGGCCTCGCTGGGCAGCACAGTGCAGCATGCCCAGGCCATCCTAACACACACACACACACACACACAATGAGATATTGTGTATGTATTGCCGGACAATATCCTGGCGTGTGTTGAGTCTGTGGTGATGATGGAGCCGAGGAAACCTCACTTTGTTTTCACAGTTGAACTTGGCCCCACAGGACACCAGGATCTGCAGGACCTTCAGGTGACCGAACCAGGACGCGAGAAGCAGAGCGTTCATGCCAAACTGTGGAAAACAATAACAACAACAACAACACAAAGTGCCGTCATGAAACAGTGAAGCTTTCATAGTATGTAAAGCAGCATTCTCCATGCTGGCCGTGTCTGTCCTGCTGTGTGGATCCGAACTGAGATACTTTGACCTAAATGTGTCAGCATCATCTATTTTATGCCCCTCCTCCCACAGCGCTGTCCTTTGAGAATAAAGCGAGACCATCGCTTTGTTACTCAACACATGCTGTGGGTTCTCTTTAGGATGTTGTTGTTTACCCCCCCAAAGAAAAGAAAACGCATGATCACCCTTTATAACGCTGCCGTCTCACAGTTCTCTGCTTCAGCGACGAGGCGGTTCGCAAATGAATGACTTTCTTTCCCTCGTTTGTTCAATCGAATATTGATAATAAGACACACCCACAACTAATTGTATCTTTGCGCAAAATGCATTAGCGTGATCACAAAGGTCAGTGACCGCGTTTTGCAATTGATCGATGACCAAAAAAATAAACATTCATCAATGTTTATTTTATTTAAAGGGCCATTGTGCATCGATCAACGTGAGCGCTTGAGTCCGTCATGTCAATGTGCCAGACATGAGCACGCTGGCTTATTTCCTTCTGCAGGACCTCGCCGGGTTCATGGCTCCAAACGGGTCAATGTGTGTCTGAATACCGCACAATGATTCTTAGATTCAAGTGATCATACACTAATGAAAACAGAGTTATGAATATTACATTCCACTTCTCAGAATAGATCCCCCTAAATCCGAAATACTGCTCCTTTAAAAAAAAAAAAGTAAATCTACACACAAGCAATTAATAAAACTTGTGGGCAGATTATCATTGGAAACAAAAAACAAAACCTCTTTGACTTTATCGGAATGAGTTGCAGCCTTCAAGAGAAATCCTCATAAATCTGGAAAAGATATATGAGAAATATCCTCCATGGTCTCTTTAAAGATTTGTGACATGCTTCTCGAATCAACTTTGACCGTGATGTATTTTTACGTGAAAGATATTTTTTTTACAGTGTCAGAAAATGTAAGCGCTAAGGTTAAAATAATGATTATGTTACATCACTAGTCAGTGGGTTTGCCTGCAAGAAGCGTGTACGTACAATGTCCCTCTCGTCCACGTCGGTGTCGTGGTCCAGCAGGAGACGGAGCGCCTGTTCGTTCCCGGCTCCCGCCGCCCAGTGCATCGCTTTGCGGTCGATCTGCACAGAGACGGGCGAGCAAAGAGAGAGGGAGAGAGAGAGAGAGAGAAACGTGGCTGGGTGATACTCACGGTGCATGCACGGCTGAATCGGGCTCTCAAACGCTGGCCGTTCAAAGAAATGAAGTGGAATTCCACTGATCGACCCGAGCCCATCGGTTGTTAACAGCACCCGGATCAATAACGCCTCAGCTGACATCTTGGCTCATCACTCAGTCCGATTAAGCGCCCCAGTGAACGTGCAATAAATATGAATATAGGGACCTGGAAATGGCTCCTCTAAATGTGCCGTCGGGTTATGTTATGTGCTTTTTCTGCCACGACAAAAGTATCTGTTGTGAAAAGAGGCATCACCTGATTTCTCTATTTAGTGTAAATATACTGTAGTTCACTAAAGTGCTCTCCATCCTGAGTTGGTAACACACACTGTGGTCAGACACCCTCGTACCAAAAACCTTCATTGGCATGCCTCACTTCCATTTTCTTTGTAAGTGTCTGCCTTCATCACCGCAGGTTTCACTTCTGCTTTTCTTCAGAATCAGAAAAAAAAGGCTTTCATTGCCAGGTACGTAACACACACGAGGAATCTGGCTTTGGCGTTGGGTGATAAAGCAATCGTGCAACAGTAAAAGACATCATTCAAATATAAAAAACGCACAATGAAATATGATAAACGAACAAACTAAATGAGAGTACATCGTGCAAAGGCAAGTAACTGTAAGTGATTGTCCTGAATGTATGGAGGCGTCCGAGTCGGTGACAGGATGCAGACTGAATCGGGCTTACTTTATTTTTGGCCTTGACGTCCACGCCCTTCTTGATCAGCTCCTGCATTCTGTCCAGGTCGTTCCTCTTCGCGGCGTCATGAAACTCCTTTTCTGAGCAGAGCACTGTCACGGATCACAGACACGGAGGGTTATCAAGTGTGGTCTAAAAAAAAGTGAATAAAAAGTTGATTTCCACTGTGTTCAATGTCTAAGACTCGTGCTATTAACCCTGCACAGTATGGGTTGTGACAGTGTGAGGAAGCACTGGACATGTGGGTGTATTGCACTTAGTTGGCAGATACATACAGGCATTATTTATACAGATGTGAAAACCACTGCATGCTGGGAATTATCTGGCACAGCCTCTTGATAACAAGACTGTGAAACGTCCCCGTATGTGATGTGTTCAACGAGGTTTCCTGCTAATTAACGGGATTCCTGAACGTGCAGTCCTTTCGAGAGAAGGCACTTTTAAGAAGAAGAAGAAAAAGCGGTCACTGACAATAATTCAGGAGGAAAGTGTCCCTTTCGCGAGGTGACGGCAGCACGAGCGAGGTGTTTAAAACGTGAAGCAGCGTTACCGTCCGCCGTCCTGCTCAAGACAAAAAAACGCAATTTTCACATCGTTTAAAACATCAAAGGGAAAACGGAACCCGTGTCTCGTGCGGTTGTTACAAAGTAGCGCGCATTAACGTGCAGGTCTCGCGCTGCTGACAGGTGACAGTCGGTTCCTACTCACAGATATCATCCTCCGACACCAGGCCGTCCTCCATCTTTGAGTTGTGACTCTTTGCCCTCAGCTCTCTCTCATTGTAGAGCCGTTAGTCTTTTTTTTCTTCTTATCCCGGAGATGAAAAAAAGGTTGGACGATATGCTTCAGTTACATTGCTGTCAAGCCACACCGGAAGACTGGGAAAGTACAACTTCCGGTGAACACTTTCAAAATAGGATGAGTTTATTTTATAGTCCATTGGTTCTCAACCTTTTTCACTGATGTTCCCCCTGTAAAAAATTAATTAAATACAAAAAATAGTACCCCAAACCAGCTTAAAGCATCGTTTGTTTAAAAAAAAGGTAATACACAGTGCTGTGATTTAATATGGAATATATACAATTCAGTTAATGAATACACTTATATTGTATTGAATATTTATTAAATAACTATTTTCAATTTTTTGAATGGTTGCTAATTTGAAATATATTTTATTTCATCTCACGTGGTGCCTTCACGTTCCCCCATTCGTGAACCTCTATTATAGTTGATCTGGTGCTGTCCTAAAGAATAATATTCTGTTTCAATAATACAATTAAAAGGATGTAAAGCAGAGAAAATCAGCAAACACCAGCAAACATGTTGCTTGAAAAATGTGTGTGTGTGTGTGTGTGTGTGTGTGTGTATGTATATATATATATATATATATATATATATATATATATATATATATATATATATATATATATATATATATATATATGTATGTATATATATGTATGTATATATATATATGTATGTATATATATATATATTCATTTGTTTACATATATATTTTTTATTTTTGTATATATCTGTTATCCCTGTTCTTATTTATTTTATTTTATTTTTTAATTATTTTATTTTGTGTGTTTTGTTTAGTTTATTTAATTGATGTCTGTAAGTGTGGGATGCTGCTACTACGGCAAAAAAGATTCTCCTTGGGGTTTAATAAAGTACTTTTCATTTCATTTTAAATTTGAATATGACTTTTTTTGTGCCAATTTTACTGCTAAAGTGTTGTTTCTACGCTGGCAGGTTTCAGCGAGGCTTCCTGAAGGAAAAGCATTATATGAAAAGGCCACAGAGTAAATCAGAATAGATGTCACAATTTCTTAGCGCTACGACTGCATTGAAGACACAAAACATGAACACATAGTTTCCCTTTGTTTATTTAGGCAATAGCCAATTGTATCAAAAGAGTACAATATCTAAGGTTAGAACGTATTCTTGCATACTCAAAAAGGCATGACATATTTCAGTCTTAAACACTACCATCACATCTTTTTAATAAGGAATAATTGGACACAAATAGAGGGAATTCTCATTCATGACTCAAATGAATGTGTAACAAGGTTAGTGGGAGCCAAGAGGGCTGCTACAAGCTCTTTGTTCGGTGTTATGTACAATATCAGTATGAAAACATTATTAATAACAAAACTGGAATTAGTTGGGATTACCAGTACTCCATTTTGCTTTAATCACATGATTATTTTCAGAGAACTCCTGAGCTAGGTTGGTACATCTTTCCTCGTCAACAATAAACAGCATGTATGTACAAGTACAATATGAATCCTTCATGAACTGCCAGCATAAACACGGCATCGGAAAATAGGCGAAAAAGCCTATTTAATCCACAAGGAAGAGTAAACTATTAAAACAATTGTGTAATTTGGTATTAACACTTTTTAGTACTTTTTTGTTCTCGCGTGTTCACAATGTATTGACAGTGCTGCTTTGTCATTATATTATTAATTCTCTAATTAACTTTCAAGTACTTGTCCTCGAAAATGTCAGATCTTTCACATTTAAAAAAAAAAAGATATGTACACAGCAGAGCGTCAAGCAGAGAAAGTTAAACTAGAAATAATTGCACTTAGTTAATTATGAGCCAACATTTGCACGTGCAGCATAACCATCAAAAATGAGTCGCGCTTCCCAAGTTTCAGTCCGTATTGTGCTGTAAGGACGAGTCCTGGTCTCCACATGATGAACCTTTGTCTCCCTCCTCTGGTATCGAGAGAAATTACACAAAACCCGTTGACTTCAGCTGGTGAGATCTCCGCATCTCTGCCGCCCCGAGGAGTGTTTGTCCTCGATGTTGAGCGCTGTTGTTTAAGGTCGAGATGAACTGAAAAACGCCTAAAACATTTACGAGAAAATCAATTTCCTTACGTTTTTATATGAAAATCCACTCGGCTTTTCCTCAATCGAAACAAATCTCACTTTTTGATGCAAATCATAGAGGAGGATGTGGAGAAACCCAAAAGCTTGAGAAGGCTTGAAGGTTGCTAAGCTAAGACTGGACCATCACTGTGCAGGAGACGGGTTAAGCGAACTGTGACTGACATTCACCAGCTCATCCTGTTGCTCGAGTTGTTTGCGATTTTCAGTTTATTGACTTCTTTCAGGACGTGGTCGGCCTTCTTCAGCTTCTCCATGGCCTTGGCCAGCAGGTCCTCCGTCTTGCCCTCCTTGTCACCTCGGCCCTGCGACTCGGACACTCTGCTCAGGAGCTCCCTCGTCTTCTCCATCTCCAGCGCCACTTCGGTCTCGAGTTTCACGACGTTGGCACCTGGCGCCTCGTCGCCAGCGTCGGCGCCAGCGTCGGCGCCAGCGTCAGCGCCAACGTCGGCGACAGCGACAGCTGTGGTGTGCCGTCCCGCGTCCACGCAGACTGAAGGCTCAGACAGCAGATCTCCAATGGAGGCGGACCGGGCCTTGGCTGAGGGCTTGAGAGGCGGAGTAGGGCCCGAGCGCCGACAGGGGAAGGCCTTCGGTCGGACCTGAGGCTTGGGCGGGGTCTTTGTCGGCCTTGAACCGATGGGGATCTGAAGGTTGTTCGTGATGGCGTCAAACACATCCAGGCTGGCGCGGCTTCCTCTCAACGCGGCCGTGGACGCCGCCAGCGTGTCTTCGCTCCCCGAGCCCTCGCTGTCGTCGTCCGAGTGCTGACCGCTGTCCACAGATTTCTCCTCCGTCTTCTTTTTCTTCTCCCCGGGCAGGTGACAGAGCAGCGGACTCAGGCCGAGGCCGTCGCTCACCGAGTCGTTCAAAGAGACGAGTATCGAGGGGACTTCGGCCTTGGCGAGTTCCTCTTCTGCTCGTGGGGAACCGGCTGAAGTATCTGAGCCTGTTGGAGGTAACGCAGTAGGATCCTGTCCCTCATTTATCAGCGTTACAGGTGCGTTATCGCCTGCGTGTTGTGCGTCGGGCTGAACGGGTTTCTCAGGCTTGTTCTTGTGGAGCAGGAGAGGACTCTTCCCGAGGGTCTCTGAGGGTATTTGTGGCTCATTGTCGGATGCGTTGCTTTCGTCACTACTCGTAGTCTCCTCTGATTCCTCTCCAGAAACCCGTCTTTCTGCGTCGGGACTCTCAGGTTCGTCATCTTCGACACCAGGTGGAGCTTCTTTAGATATCGGCTGGTCTGCTTCATCTGTTTCCGCAGCTTTTTCTGCCTCCTCCTCCTTCTCCTCATCGTCTTCTTCCTTCTCCATATTCTCGTCGGCTGTGCCTCGGACCTCTTGGTCCGGCTCCACGGCAGGATTGGAGGGTTTCTTCTCTTTGGATGGAGGGGTCGGCGGGTGGGAGTTTGGCCTGGACTGTGAGGCCTCTGCGACGTTGCTCCAGGAGTCTCTGGAGCCGGGCTTGTTGGGAGGGGTCGGCGGTGGACCCGTCTTTTTCCTGGCATCGGGACTCTTTTCGGACACCTTCTCAGCTTTGACCTCTTCTGTGGCGTCCTCGACATGTGAAGCACACGGCTTGGCTTCTTTAGACGGCGGCATTGGCGGCTTAAAGACCTTAAAAACATGAAATATTATTTTAGAAACCAAACTAAAAGACAGATATCTCTACATTGTTTGATATGGGTTATATAGCACTATACAGACCTTTTTCTCTGAGCCGTCTTCCTTGTCAGGTGCATCCTCAGGTGTTGAACATGATTTTGCCTCTTTGGTCGGGGGCATGGGAGGTTTGAGGACCTTTCTCTGGGGACTGACCTCTGGCTCAGGCTGAGCCTCCTCCCCAGCAGCCGGTTTCTCTGCAGATTCACCGGCATTGCATGCAGGAGTTGGGGCTTTGATTGCCTCTTTCGGGGTTTCAGTGCCATCAACGCTGGCATGATATGTCCCATTAGGCATGATGGCATTCTCAAGATCGAGATCCAAACGCAGGATACCATCAGAAGACACATCCGCTACCTAGAAGGATAAAGAAAAGATACCACTCAGATATCAGAGACATTAATTAATCCATTAAGCCATTAAAACATACATGTTCAAATAAAAGCTGGATGAAAAACATGCTTTTTGCTAATGAAAGCAAAGGTGAAAAAATGGCCAGAGGTTGTCATGTCTTTGTTTTTTGTTTGTTTTTGTGTTACGCAGCATGTCATTGAAACTCAGGGATCACAGAGGTGATGGAGGTGATTATAACCGCTGATTTAAGTACTGATTAACAACAATGTTTTCTGTTAAAAAGCAATGGAAATAATGTGTATGTAAGACGACTGGTAAACAAGAGTGGAGTTTGAATCAACAGCAGACAGGATCAAAAGCAAATTAAAATGAAAGGACAGAAGGTCTTTTACCTAAAATGTCAGAACGTATACTTAATGTATATTTAGTAATAATAAATATTGTATTTGAAATCCACTTAATATGCAACAATCACTGAAATGGATATTAGGATTAAAGGAGTCTTGAGCTTTAAAAATTTGGAACCAAAAAAATTATACTTCACATGAGATATAAATATCAGCGGGAACAATTTAGTTCCAGATCTACCTACACACAAACACACAAACACACAAACACACTGAGAGTGTGAACCAACAAGAAACCCAACTACGTGAAGAACAGGAAGCTCAACGCAGAGTTGAAACTCAAACCTAGACTTATTCACTGTAGAGCCAGAGCTAACCACACAGTGCCCTGTTACACACACACACACACACACACACACACACACACACACACACACACACAAACCTCTTTCATGTGTATCCTGGTCGGTGGCCGCCGGTTCCGGTTCCCTTTGGGCCTCGTTCGAGTGACATGCTCCAAGTTAACGCTTTCATCAACCGTCACCTGTGAAAACACGACGCGTTACATCGCGCTGCTGCTTCTCCTCTGAATCCATCCGAGCTGACGCGTCACCGACTGACGTCTAGAGACGCTCACCTGATCGAAGACTTTGTTCTTCGCTCGATTGATGCCGTCGACCAGCGCTTTGATCCAGGCCTCCTTCTCCTCCGCCGTCTGAGCTTGGAACTTCACGTCATGGACCTGTCAGCCACAAAGCGGAGGCGTCGTCATTTCAGGTCATCGTCGCTCAGAAGAGGTAAAAGGTAAAACTAACGCTGGTTGTGAGACACGCCGCTGCTGCGCCGCTTTAAGGAACATGTGTTTGGCAGCGTTCAGCCGGTCGAGGAGGGTTACCCCGGAGAAAGCAAGTGGCAGCCAAGTAGCTGTTCACATCCCTCTCACTCCATTCACGCTGAACGACCCCAACAGACTACAAACTGGCCGACCAATTCAGGAACTCTCAGTTTAACAACAGGGTGTTGTTGTAAAATGTGGAATGATGGTATTTCAACTCGCAAAACAACCTTTTGTAACAACGTTTCCCGTTTTTTAAACTTCCCTATATTCAGAAAGTTGCACGTTGGTTTGGTTTCAGTTGTAATACGAGTGGAAAGGAAAGAAATAGTATCTCCATTGCACGAGTTGTCTTTTATTTCTTGTCCATATCAGAGTTATTAATATCATATTATCGTCACGTAAGACTTAAAGCAGTACGATAAGCAAAATAAAACCATGACAGGTTGTCGAGCAACACACAGACATTGTGTGTCAAAGAGAGTAAGAGTGAGTCCATCAGGATGTGTGTGTTCGCTCCTCAGCTCGGTCACTGCGTACGGACCGAGGGGAAAAAGTGACACACACGCACAAGAGAGCCATACTGTGTGTTCGTGAAGTAAATGTCAAACACACACACACACACACACACAAATGAGCTTCCCACAACACAGCACCTCGCAGTGATGGCATCTGTTCAAGATGTTGAGTTTGAAAAGTCTTCACTCGCTTCTCTTTGTGCTTCGACTGTAAAATGTATTACTATAAGATTGTTTTTTGTGTAATGTTAAGTTCAGACTACAGGAAATAATGAAGAGAGAGATACAAGAAAAGTTTCTGGGCTGAACTCAACTCGTGTTGTGATTTCATGGATAGTTAAATAAAGCATTTGCCATGTTTTTGTGTCAAACTGACTATGAGGCACAGCGGCTGGCATCATGAATGTGCGTCCACTGCACACGCTTGTTTTTGCCCGACTGGTTGTCAGAATATGTGACAATATTATGGAAAGAGTCTCGTTCACATTGCTGAAAAAAAAACAACGGAAAACACGACACCCCTGGTGGAAAAAAGCCAGGCAGCTTGTTGTGTTGGAGTAACAAAAACACATCGCTTAGTGGTATTTAGATGATTACAAAAAGAAATTGAGAAAACACTTTGCACAGCTTTGTTATGAGCCAAAGGCCGAAACAACCACTCACTCAGCCTGCAGTGGGTATAAATATCAGATGATTCATGACGGATTACAACATATTGATATCGACTATTTCCCCTTTTTAGCTGTTGAAATTCTTAATAATAAACCCGGCCCACATTTACTTCACATCATTAAGGATATCTATGTGTATGATTCACTGTGAAGGCATGCAAGAACATCAGAGTTTTGACCCAAAGTCTCTTTAAGTATTCCTTAAAACCAGATAGCTGGATCTCTTTTTTGTTGTTATTGTCATTTAAACCAAATTCTGTCCGCTCAGCTCACCTTGTTCCCGGGCTTGGCCGATCGAATCAGTATCAGCCTGTGCTTCTTCTTGAAGGGGCTCTTTAGCTCGTGACACTTGTCGTAGTTCTCCAGGTCCAGCCTCTCGACGCAGTTCTGCAGGTTCTGCAACGCAACACGTTCAGACGGGATGAAGAGGGCCGCGGTCACGTGACTGGGAGCTGCGATTGAACGACAGCGCGGTCGAGCATGACGTCACGTGATTCAGTTCGGAAATGTTGGTGCGTACCTCGTTTTCATACACCGCGATCTCCGTCTTCTCCACGTGGACGAAGCGGTCCTTGTAGCTTGCCAGCAGCCGGCCGGGGGCCTTCTTCACCCAGCCAGCTTTACCCAGGAACTTTGGCTCTTTACTCCGGGCCGGCTCCTCTTTTGCACCCTGCAATGATAAGAGGAAGGAAATCACACAGCGAGCAGACGCTCTGACATTCACGCTTGGTCCTTCCTACTGACGGTAAACACAGAGGAACTGTGGAGAACATGCAATTGTATTTAATGAAGATGTTAATACCACATAAATCCCCAAATAAATAGATAAGCCAATACATATATAAATAAATGTAATATGAATATGTAAATGAGTTAGTTTGATTAAGTAAATCAACATTTTGTTTTATTATACTCTATACTTTTGGTGCAATACTTCTACTTTTACACTTCTTACACATTTTTTACTATTCATTTCTACTTTTGTGTTTTGCTGTGTAATTTTTAAATTGTGTTTTTATTACTGTTATACTGTTTACTTATACTACTTGATCTGTGAATAAGGGCTGCTGTAATACTGTAATTTCCCCACAGAGTAACTAATAAAGGACTATCTTATCTCATTACATTTTATTTCAGAATTTAACATTTATTACGGGTCATTTTTTTCGCTAATGTCACATTTGTGTCCCAGCTTTTTTCATTCACATCTATTTTCCTGAAGGGAATATGAAGCGTGGTTATCTCACAGATTTGGACCAATGTGACCAAACCTGTTTGGCAAACGTTTTCTTTTGGGCCCCACATTGACCCCTCAAAATGTATTTAGGATCATGCATCACCTGAGCACAATATGACCTCCAATCGCCTCCTAAAGTTGTTGATTTTGTTCATCCCGCTGTGGGTCTTCCACGGAAAACCATGGTGTGTTTTCACTTCATGTTCCCAGCAGAGAGTGTGTACTCTGAATTACTCACCAGATTATGACTTCTTCCTGTTTGGACACTCATGTGATATGATATCCGTAAAAGAATCAGCGAAATATTTAAATGTATATGATGAATATCAAATAATATGCTCCCAGGTCTAGTGGTGGTTTTCTAATGTGGCGATGTGATCACTTTAACTTCAGATCCAAGTTGTGTTCCCACCAGTTCTGCTTACAATGTGGTGTCACTGCAAAACTACTTTGGCGTTACAGAACTTGCGTTGAGGCCTCTGAAGAGCAGCAGCTCTCACTTCTTATCGGACTTTTTTCATTTCTGCCCTCTTCTCACAAAAAGCACGCGGCGCCTCTTCGGACGGTGTTCGCTTTGTGCTTCAACTTCCCCGCGTGCTTCATCGCATCGCTTCGGGTGTGCAGCAAGCGATGGCGGTGTCACGTCTGTTTCCAAAGCAGTCAGGCTCGGCTGGTTCAAGAAACCAAGAGCAGCAGATACAACACTCACTAGCGCGACTGAGAATGAAACTGTGAGCGGGTGATAAGGGACCTGAAACACTTCACATTCACAATGAAAGTGGCACAAAGTGCTGATGTATTCAACCAGCGCATGCTGCAAACCTACAAAACAATGGCTGTGTGTTTTAGGTATGAAGTAATGTGCAAAAAATACAAGTTTATTCACAATTTTTTGGACTGAACAGAATGTTGATACTATTCCCAGTTCAATTTAGCCACCATTGTAATCTCTTGGAGCTGCAGGTGAATGCAAGCAAGCTGCCAACCTCCATGAAATATGGACTCGTGTCTGCGTATAGACTCGAGGAGGATGCGCCGTGTCAACCCTTTTTTTTATTTTTATGCAGGTGTCTGCGAAAATTCACGTCCTTTGTTTCTGTTGGAGGAACTTGAGCAGGATATCTATTCTTTTTTTAGTGGTGGTGGGGGGAAGGGAAATTATTAGGTGGAAGGTCATCAAACTGTTTTTCCACTTTCACTGTAACAGCGAGTGTGTGTCTCAGCGTGGTGGACGGCCGTGAAGCTGCTGGAAAGAAAATGAACGCCGGGCACGAAGCACAGACTGAGAGACAAGAAAAAAAAAAGAAATAATTCAAAAATAGAGCGAAGGGTGCGATGAGGAAACACTTTGTCGCTTAAAGACGGCAAAGCGGCCTCGCCGTGCAGTCCAGAAAGAGGCTCGGGGGTGGCCTTGGCATGCCTCTGATGCGGGTGAACATGGTGACACAAAAATGATGGAACAATTCAGCATGGCGCTGATGAAACCCTTCACATCAGATCATCGGAGCAGCAGCGGGGAGGGTTTCCATTACTCGGGCCTCAGCTGACTATTAAAGCTCCGGCACTGTCGGTTCAGGGTCTCCAGTTTTGGACGAACACAGGAAGTCTGCTCTGAAACACAGCACCTAACCAAGACTTTGACCTAAAAATTAAAAAAAAAGAAACTGCCCACACACACGTCTGTGCGATCTATTAGTGGCTGTGTCTGCTGCGCTGTGGTCAACACCGACAAGCCGACTGTCATCTCGCATTGTGCATTTCAAAAATAATAGAAGTTATGTTATGTTAGAAGTTACAAGACGCTGAAGCTAAGGTACAAGCCGGGTCTCTAAAGAGGAAGCGAGAGCGTGGGGGGGTTTCGTGGAAGAGACACACCTCAGCAGACATGTGTTTCAGATCAAGTATTAGGTCAGGGAGCATCTGGCTCTCGTTGATTTTCAGGCTGACCTGCCCAGCGTGAAGTCACCACGAAGCCGCACTGCAGCTCACGCTTTACCCCCGCTAACCCCCGACAAGTCGGGCTCGTGGGGAAGATGATTACATTGTTGTGCCGGTGTGATTAATCCCTTATTATGCTTGAATGAAACACAACCGGCTAATCGGTGAGGTCACCACTTCTGCCGCGACAAACAGCCGCACAAAGAGAGACAGGCTGTAAAAATAATAAAGTTGTGATTCAGAATTTGTGACTCTGGTCAGATTCACTGTGAAGATACACTTCCTGCTGCCAGTGTTGTTCCAGCCAAATGCATTGCAATAAATGACGGGAGTGTTTCCACGTGCAACTTGCTGGGTTGATCTATCTGTCCACGCCCTTCAGTGGGAACGTACTGGTTTGCTCAGTGTTTCCTTGGGATTGGAGCCAATCGGCGTGCACAAAGTGTGCATTCCAACATGCTTCCTATCAGACCTCTCCTGCTGACTTGGACGCGTAAAGCTGCGATAATACGGCCTCTTCTTGTTCTGCATATCACACCACAAACCACGGGCGGTCCCAAAAAGCTCTGATGTGTTTGCTGAAACTACGATAAACGCACCGACTGAAATAGACGGTCTCTTCTTTACTTTACTGTCACACACTGTCAGTATGGAAATCCTCATAAATAACAATTAAAAATGCACCACTTATGCTTCCTTTGGCGACTGGGTGAACTTTCTGCTGGTATTTGTTTTAACAAAACCCAAAATGGTCCTGAATTTACTCGCTTCTACTAACCTGACGACAACCCTTGGGCTCATCTGGTGTAATGTGTTTCACATTATAGGCCCAATCAGTAACATCATCTGCAAGAATGTTTTCACAGATTGATGACAGAGGCAGGGAGGATATCTATTTTTATAATGCAGTCAAGGCCAAGTGTGAACATTCATGCACACGTAGCACCCACGTTCTCCTTATCACAATGCGGTCTGACAACACTAACGGCTTCACAAGAACCTTCATTCTGAAAGGACCAATGTCAACAATGTGACACTGACGACGTTCAAAAATCCAGAAGGGACACATTTAAAGATTATTTTGACTATTGGTTAATCTCTCATCCTTTTTTCACTCTGATAAATGGAGCACAGCTGCAGTTTACGCTCAGTTAAAGGAAACAATCATATTGTTGTAGTCAAACTTTGAAGGAACTGTTTCATCCTGTTGTTCATTCAACTCAGGTTTCATGCGTTTGTTAAGTTCTCCCAACAGGATTCTTGGACAGTTCCCTCAAACAAACGGCGCCTATACTGCCAAATGTAACTGTATTCATAACCATTTTCCAAAAACGGCCACTTCCTCTGACTGACGTCATAAACACAGAAGCTCCAAGATGGTGTCATGTTTTCAATCACAGCTCAACCGAATCTTAAAACCAGGCAATTGTGACACCTTCACTTTGGGCTCCATACGAAGGAGTGACGGGCGTTTCTCCACAACTTCTTCACATTTTAAAGAAGATTCAATAATCTATTAATTAAGAAACAAACCGAGGGATTGCTCGATAGTGAAAAGACTTGTCAGTTGCAGCCCTGAAGATGTTTCTCAACAGCACAATCTTTAACATCTGCTCTCTTTGAGCGATCTGATAGTCGATGCTTCTCACGGAAAAACGCTCAGAGGGAGTTGTAACTGCGTTCACAGCTTTCTAATAACACCTTGGCCATGTTTCAATCTGAATTTCATGCCCATCCCAACTGTGAAAAAGCTAAAACTGTCACCTGACATTGTCGATGTGGAGAGAAGAGCAGGACTTTTACTTTCAGTACACAGAAATCTGTCTTCCCCTTTTGCGTCTTTGTATCCATGTTGATGGACAGAGACCAGGCGGCAACATCCAGTTCTGCCGAGACATGAGATTATGTCTCAATCTCTAGTTTCAAATCTTCTTCAAGACATCATAATGTTCATTTAATAAATTATGGTCCTTTTAGAGTCAGATAGACTAGTGTTTTTCAACCATTTTTGAGCTGCAGGACATTTTCGACAATAAAAAAAAAATCCTGCGGAACACCAACAACCAAAAAAGTTACAAAATGTCACATTGTTGCATGTATGTACATAATACAGCATATATGCTAGGTCATTATTGAGCTATCTACTGGCATGGAAGAGTATTTCATGACTATAGGCAGGCCACTATATGCTGGCTCAGACGCTCAACAATGGAAAATTATTTGCGGCAACTTAAATAATATATTTTTGGGACCGATTAAGTGAAATTGGACATTGTCCCATGGCACACCTGACTAGCTCTCACGTCACACTGGTGTGCCGCGGCACAGTGGTTAAAAAAATCACTGAGATAGACCACAAAGCATAAAAAGTATGCTTTAGGGCGGGGCTAAAAGGTGATTGACGGGTTGCTGCCGCTATAGAGCCGTCACTCCTTGTGTGAGGAGGGAGAGAAATGTCTTCCATAAAAACATTCCCCTCATCTTTCTGTCTTTTGAGGACTTTTTTTTATCAATTTGACAACACACATATGCATTCACTATTGAGGACTTTCTCTTTTCATGAAAGGCGCTTTCCCAGAAATTGTCAGCAGTGAAACAATGCACGTACACACACACACGCACACACACACACATCCATTGTGCAGCAGACGCCTGGATAGCAGGACGGTGATGAGAGAGGGTTAATTGTTTTCTGCCTGACACATAATGTGGCAGTCTGTTTCCTCTTTGCTGAACGGGTCGGGCAGACGCGTCACACCATGCACTCTGGGTCAGAGGGATGGGGATAAATGGATGACTCATGGGGCCGATGATCATCACGGAAGGGCCTCAGCGGTTTTTTGAGGGGGTGAAAGATAAAGAAGATAAAGAAGAACGTGTAGGAGAGAGGAGGAAAACGGGAAATGACAACTGCAAAATCTAAAGAAAAAGAGAAAGAGCTCAACAGCTGTCAGTTGGGAAGCCGGCCAAGTTGTGGGTGTTGTTCGCATTGACAATCTTTCCAGTCATAAACTCCAAGAACTTTTAGTCCAGCTTCAGATATTAAAGCACAAGATCCGAACAACAATGTGGAAAAATATAAACTACATTGGTTTTTCATTCACAAGAGGTTTTAAAGGACTCGTTTATGACGGCGTGGTGACTTCAGACTGGAGAAGGCCACACGTCTGTCTGACCTGCAGACACGGAAACAGGCTTCTTTCAACAAGCTGCTGGCCGATATCGATTTCAGACATGTCATTCCTGAACTCTGACTATACAAACTACCTGTTTGCACTCTCACAGTCATTGCATGGATCTAATGTCCTCAGCTGAAACCCACATTTCTTCACTTTCCTCTTCTTCTTTTAGCCTTTTAGTGTCAGTATGAAAGGCCTACGACTCGCCCATCTGACACTTTGGGAATCCCCGGCCACACTGGACGTCATATTCTCACATCACAAAATGTCCATGTATTTGTTTGGCCAAGGTTTTAAGTACATGGATAAATATGGTATTCTAATATCACAAATATTGACATATAAGATTACAATCTCAAGATTCATTCCTTTGTGTGCAAAGTAACTGTATGTAACTTTTTATTGAATGTAAATCAAAAGGAGGTTCCACATCTCAGCTTGCTGATGTGTTACATAACAATGTTATAGTTCACAATTTATACAAAAAATGTGTTTATGTGATCTGACGGCTGGCAGGTGGTGTTGCTCGCCTGCTGCACAATAATCTACTTCATTCTGACCTGATGCCATCCACAGAACACAAACTGAACTGATGAATGCAAAGTCAAACTTCATGAAAGATGCAACCTTCAACCACACCTCACCACCATGACAGCGACCTCACAGTTCTGTTGTTCCTGATGGAGGATTCAATTCTTGCAAATCACCTTTAAATCAAATGAACTGATGCAGAAAGTATCTACGCATGCGCTCTATTGCCTCGTAGCCTTCAACATTTCATTTTGGATTAAGTCGTAATTGTCTCACTGTGTTCATTACTCGTTGCCCACACACAGCATGAGGGGGAATGTAGTTTAAATGTGGATTTTAGCTGTTTAGTGTTGTTTTAGCATTCGTAGTTCATAGCTCTGCATTGAATTATGAGATCGTGGACTGTGAAGGGAAGGCAGCTTTGTGTGAGAGTTGTTGATCAATGTTACAATCAAAGGGCGGAGTACAGCGTGCAGGACAATGTTAGTAACAGGTTCCCTGCACGCTGTAGGTACACACAGAGTATGTCTCTACACTTGACTTCCTTTTTTGGCTTCCTCAAAGTGCACCGAGGTATGCAGGGCATCAATAGCTGCATTAAAGTAGCTTGTGTCTGAAGTCAGAGGCTATGTTTCAGGATCAAATGCATTATTTATTCTACTCGGATGACACAAATCAAAACAGCAACAATCTGTCTTGTGACGAGTGCTTGACAACAAGCCAAGCCTCCTTCATAAATATGGCAAATCGCAACTATTATGAAAGCAGGAGAGGTTCTTAAGCCTATGTAAACACTTTGACTGACATATACAACTATCATAGCAGATTCGGCTAAGGTGCAATCTGCCGTGTATAATCCATTTGTGAAATAAAAGCCTTTAGATATGACCCGCCTTGTTAACGTACACCGTTATGGAGCCAGTGAAACCTAACACTAACTGCTCTGATGCAACTCGCGTACACACCTAATGGAGATTTTAACAAAGCCGAATGTACCGACGGACACACATGAATCAAACGAGGTCCGTGTTTCTGCGTTTAAGGCCATATTTTGACACCCACACGTTGCGCTTCTTTAAAATTATACATTTTGTACAGGCGGCGTCCCTTGAGTTTCTAATGGGCTCTGACCGACGAGTTGATGAAACAGATTGACAGGTGGGCAGGTGCTCTCGTGCCAAATAATGTTGGCAGGCAGCTGATAGTGTGGTACCTGCTGAGAATATCTCAAACCAACTTCTTTTTCTAAATGTTATTACATGTATATAACACGGAAATAGCCACATAGTCTCCTCTATGGGCCCCAACTGTACTCTAATAACTTGGTCGCGCCCTTGCGAAGTAACCTAGTGCACAACGTCCCGCAGTGAATGCATACTTAAGCGATCACTTTCACTACAAAAAGTCTCAGAAACTGCAGCCCGACATTGCAAAGACGGTATGAAGTGCATCCAAAAGGCGAAAGCAGCACACACGGGCGGACTGAAGTGACTACTCACATCTTCCATGATAAAAAAAAAGGACCAAATTCCGTTATGTGAGTGTTGACTAGCCCTAAAAAAATCCCTCGACGGTCGCCCTTATCCTCGCCAGAAACTGTTCACTTCTCCCCCGTTGGTGGGCAGCTGACACATTTCCAACAGCGGGCGTAAAAAGACAAGAAAACGAGGAACCGTGCGGTATATCACACCAAGGGTCGCTCTCTCTCTCGCTCGCTCTCTCTCTCTCTCTCGCTCTCTTCTTTTTTTCCTCTTTTGCTTTAGAGGAAGAAAAAAAAAGTTTAAAAAAAAGTTTGGTTTCCGGTTGAAGTACCCTTTTTTTCTTTTTTTTTTACACTCCTCGATTCGCAAAAGTCTGTCGAGGAGGAGCAACGCGATCAGCGCCGTCTGTGCATCGTCCTAACTCAAACTACATGCAGCAGCAGCAGAGACAGTTGCCGAGAGTCCAGGTCGGCCGACGCGCATTGCATGAAGCCGTTTGCATTTCTTGTGATGGTGGAGCAGAAACAAACGGGCTGCAAACCACCGCAGCATCCTCTGAGAGTCAGGGAAAGCGGTCCTTCTCTCATCAACAAGTTACTCTGGAGAAGAATAAAAACGTTCCCATTGTTCACCAAACTTCAGAAAAGGGAGATTTTTATATATACATGATCTTTTATTTGACTGGATGCTTTTGCACTTTTTTTCCGCCTCTTTATTTTGGGGACAAACTGGATGATGAGCTTTATAGTGGCCTCTCACGTTACTGCACGCGACACTTCCTGGTGGGCGTGGCTGCTCGTGAGCCGGTGGGTTCAAAACTGTCCATGTCGTCACAGAAACAAACCAAAAAGCTTTTGAGGAGAAATAAATAAATAAAGCAACATAAAAAAGTGATGAAATCACTTTCACAAAAAGTCACATTTGATAAGTTTATTAAGTGGTGGCTTTTATAAGTGATTACTATTTATAAAAATACTGGTTTGTCAGGTTGTGTTTGTCATTAACATTTCACCAATTATTGAATAAAGGCTTGATAAATTGTTGTGGCTCATATCACATGAATATTCGTAGAATATTGCTCACAGCCTCTCACACAAACATTTACCAGGGATTCTTTACTGTTTTATTATGTTTATTTATATTACCTGTGTTGTGTCTCTTGTGTGCACTTTACCCGTCTGCTGCTGTAATCCTGCGTTTAAGTACATTTAAGTACTTTTATACACATTTTTTTATTCCATCTGTATAGTTAACATTCATCTCACTGTTCATTTTTATTTTGTTTTATTACCATTCTACTGTTTACTTGATTTTTAAAAAAATCTTTTTCTACTTGTGAGCAATTCTGCTGTAATCCTGTAATTTCCCCTTTGAGGGACTAATCAAGAAATATAGTATATTATCTAATAAGTCCATTTGAAGATATAATTGGATTCAGGTGTTTCTATGACATGGATGACATAAAGGTTGCACCACATCACACGCATGCACATTGACATCACTGATGCTACTGACTCCCACACTCCATACCATCACCTGTTTATTCATGTGAGTTAAATAAACTTTATGTTATTGTGACAAATTGGGGGCTCGTCCAGGGCCGAGGGGGCGGAGTCTGCCTGTTATTACACTCCCATCAGTTGTTGAGATGATTCAGTTTCGTAAACCTACAGACTGACAGAGAAACTACCTCATTGTGGACTTTTGGTTTCACACAGAACACAAACACAAGTCCAGTGTGTGTCTCCTCCCTTTGCACATTTAATCAAAACATATTTTTGTTGATCCTGGGAATACATTTGTCGTGGCTGAAAAAGACTCCTACTTTCCATTGGCATTGTTCCCATGGCACTGGCACATCATTCCAACACATTGCATGACTGCAGGCTTGCCTCTTCCATGCCTGTGCCACCCAAATATGTGCAAGGCCCAATGAATCACGACATCGCCGGCTACACTGAGGGCTTTTTCTCCCTGAAACACAGCTGCCTGCCGCTGCTTGACATGACGCTGGAAAGAGCAGTGAGATTAAACAGAACACCAAAGCATGCGGGCTAGTAAAAGACACGATGCGCTGAAAGATGTTCAAACGTCCACCGTACTTATAAAAGCAGAGCTCGCATGGGGAGAAGTCATAATGAAGCGAAGCATCATGTTTTAATAAAGCTGTGGTCAGAGCCGTCACTGGAAAAGGAGACAGAGGCAGCATGTCTGGCTTTAAAAAGCTCTGTGTGCTTTATTATTTACATTTCAACTGAGCTGAATGTGTAATAAGAAAATATTAAGCTGAAAATACAAAAAAAAATCAGAAATGAAGCAAGGGCCAGCTCGTTTTCTTTAACTATGAATACAAACAGTGCATCCTATTGTAGACATTCACTGTGACGCCGTTCAGTAAACACTATTTGTACACATTCCACAAAACGATGACACTTCAGTCTCTTTTTGTGACGGATTTTAAAACAAGAGAAGGAGACATCCGGGCGCGCTGGGCTCCTCATCCGTTCATGAGGCAGGTACGGCAGCAGAACTGACGGTAAAGCTTCTTCTCACAGAGACGGTTGGACTTCACCATCTCACAGAACACCTCGTCAGCTGACGGAGAGAGAAAAACACATAAATAATAACAGGAAATAACGTGAACTGTTTTCACATTTCCTTTTCCATTTCCATTTCCTACATTTTCACATTTTCCTGAATACTTTAAAATAAGAAAGATTAACTCCTGCTATCCTTAATTCACACTGTACATTTGTATTCTATTGAGTGTGTATATATGTATAATTTTTATTTTGTATACATCTGTCATCCCTGTTCTTATATTTTATTTAATTGTGTGTGTTTAGTTTATTCCATTTGGTGTCTGTGTAACATGACTGGTTTCCCCCTGCCTGTTGTACCGATGCTTCCCACTAGAGGGCGTCACAGTGTGAGAAACATTGGGTTAAGAGGAGAATAAATAAATAAATGTCTCACAGCATCAATCAAACGTTTGGACACACCTGGCATGTTGATGTGTTTTCTTTCCTTCAATGATAAGTATTTTAGAGACAGAAATAGTATAATTCAGACATTAAATTCAATATTTACATTGGTAATAGTTTCGGCCCCAAAAGAAGAACAATAATTACTTGAATAAAACGTGTTTAGTCAAAGTCCCCAAACTGTTACAAGTCAAGAGAGAAAACTGTTGCAACTCTATTTTCCCCAAATATCCTCTATTTAGTTTTTGAATTTGCAAAAATGACCTGAGCTCCTTCTTTTAACACGCTGTGATTTCTTTGTCCATATTGTGTCCATATGATATCAATTCATCCAATTCCAACACTGCTAACACTATAACCTTCTATTATGGCATCTTGTTGGCAGCACGCGGTCTATTTAGTTCCATATTTATGACCTTTCATATGAAATGTTGAATACGTTCCGATCACGTCTTCATCAACACCAAATTTCTCCAGTAAAAGTAAAAACAGACATGAGCTCTACATGTAGCTGCATGGACGTTGTTCACAGCAGCTTTCATCCTTGAGGTTCTCCAGCGTTGCCGTGAAGATGCACAAGGACGCTGGCGTGTGTTAGAATTTCAAACTCACCGTTATTACAGGACGCGTTCACACTGCAGGTCCGGCCCACCAGACCGTAACCCTCTTTGCACCTGGTGCACGCCGTCCCGGGGCCACTGCAGCTCAGACAGTTGTCCTCACAACTTGAGGGACAAAGAGATGAAAACCAGGTGCTGAAATGATTAAAACCTCCACAAACACTTCATTTCCTATCGTAGCAGATGTCCACCGAGAGTTTATACAAGTTATGACTTTGTCTATGACTCAATCTGAACTAATAAACTCTTTTCCGAGCACTAAATGTACAATTTATTTAGTTTTCAATGATTCATATCCAACAATTTGGGATATTTTTTCAGCTGAAATAGCACAAATAAGGAAGAATTCAAACAAAGCTCTAAGTAACCAGTATTAATTATGTAAAGTAAAATGAAATAATCAAGTTGGGAGTGGTTCCTTCTTTATTCTTTAAAGCAAGAAGACGTCAGCTGTCGCTCTCTCCGCTTCACTAGACTCTGGATGTTGACGTGTGGTTTCCACCAGCCTCTTTTTGAGAATGCAAGATTATCGCTGGACAAAAACAGATGTTGACGCTACCTCAGTCAAACACAATGACCCAGGGATGAACAAGTGATGAGAAACACCATCACCCACCTGTGGCACATCTTGTGAGGGACTCCTGCTGCCTCTGCAGAGTAATATCCAGCACTACAAGTCTGCACACACCTCCACTCCTGCTGCATGAAGCCCTCAGCACACTGGATACACTCCTGCTTCCCGGGCCCTGGGGAAGATATCAGATATCAAACTTCACGTCACGCACGATGAAAATATGATCAGGAGCAAACGGCGTGTAAGAGCCACGAGTGTGTTTTTGGTGAATTGAAATTTCAGAATTGTTTATAATTTAACATTCAGGGTCATGCTCACGGTGTATTTGAAATATATTGAATGATGTTTATGTTAATGACAGACGCTCGAGCCAGCTGATTTAATGATGTCATGAGCAGGTGTGAGGAAAGAGCCGCATTAGACATGACAGCATATGTTTTTTTTCTGCGTTTATTCTTTTGTGTACTTTGTTAGCGTTTTTTTGCTGCTCAAAATATAAACCGGGAAAAAGAGAGGAAAATAAATGTCATGCAGGAGAACTCACCGTGTCTGCAGCTCGAGACGTGATCTATATCTGAATATCACCAGGTTTGTATTCCTACTGCTTTTGTGAGTACACTGAAGACGCTGTGTGTCTGACCTGTACAAGTCCTACAAGAGGAGTGGCATGGGCTGCAGGTCATCTCCTCCACGTGGAAAAAGGTCCCGTTGGTGCATTCAGGAACACAAGTCATCCCTGCCAGACTATAAACAAAAAAATCAACTCCATTACAAAGAAATAGTTTTTCAACCAAAGTCAAGCTGTAGATCTCACTTTCCTGGCGTACCGGTAGCCTTCGCTGCAGGCGGTGCATCTGTCCGCGTCCCTCAGGCATCTCATGCAGGTGTCATGACACTTCAGACACCGTCTCTGATCTGGTAGAGACAGCGTGCACATGCGTCAATATACTGCAACAAAAAATAGCGCTCGAGAATTTTCTTTTCTTAACATTTTTGATGTCGCAATCTGGAAAACCATCGGCTATTGATCTGATGATGGACAAGCCTCTGGGTGGGTAGATGTTCATATTTCAGGGTTTCTGGTGTAGCCAGCCGATACCTAGGCCTGTTTGTTGGTTATCTTCCCCTTTAGTTCTCCCAATCATGTCCACATATTTTAAAGTAAGTCATCAGTGCGTTATCACAAAATTACAGCTGTTGTAGCTAGCTTGCGGTTGCAGCTAGCTTGCTAATATAGATAATGAATAAAAACATATCAGTTTGACATTCGATGGAGATAAATGCCCTTCTCTGTGTGTTATAATATTCAAACATTTGAACTACATACCTTTATAACCCAATAATCCACCCCACCCCCCTTAATCCACAAGAAAACTGACATATAATGAAGGTCCATTCATCAAAAATGTTGATAGCCCCTGATCTAGGTCCACACTGTGGATGAGGTGACTTACTCTCATCAGCAAAGCGACCTGGGGGACAGGTGTTGACGCAGCTGGAGTTGAGTGTGTTGAGGTAAAGGCCTTTTCTACAGGAGTGACAGTCGCTGGCTGATTGGCCGACACATCCCTCACAGCCTTTAGAGCAGCGTCTGCAGCGCCGAGACGCGGCGTCTCCATAGTGTCCAAGAGGACAGTGGTTCACACAGCTTCTACACACGAAGGGAAGACAAAGAGAGTTAGTTTACGGCAAAAATGTGGACTAGCTTGTATTGGTGGATCTGTATTGATTTTTAAAAATCAAAATATCTATCTATCTATCTAAAATTTTGAGCTGAGGGGAACTGCAGAGTTGTGACAATTGCCAAGAGTTTGTCAACATGTCATGTGACCCATTGTTGATGAAACTATATAGTTCAGCTTTGTCTGGTTCCACTTCCTTCTGTCCGCTCGTACCTGCCACTTTTCAAGCTGCCCGAGCTGAAGTTGACGCAGTTGAGGCAGTGTTCGCTGTCTGGTCCGTCACAGCCCTGGTCTCCACACTTGCTGTGGCATGGACCTTGAGGAGCATCACATTGATTATGATCAACAACATCATCATCGTCGCCACCAGAGCAAACAGCTAACAGCTCTCTTCTGGAACATGCTCCATTCATTACACCAGCACTATCTAGGAATACATGTTGGGTTTAGTTTCAGTCCATTATGTTTGAAACGGAACACAATGTTCTGGTATTTTAGTTCAAATGTGAAAGGTGGGAGAGATAATTCACTGCGTTGATTCTCTCACCGATGTACTCATCTTCCTCCTCCAACTCCTCAGGGATCTCCTCCGGCGTTGGGATCTCCAACATCCTTGAACGAGAGTGCTGAGCGCTGTGGGGCTGGTCCGGGTTCTGAGATGTGCCGTGAAGGATCAGCGTCCATTCTTTTAGGTTGCCTGTGCCAAGTAACAATACAGTTAATAATAATAATAATGCTGTTTTCAAGGTTGCTCTGGATTAGGACATCATCTTAACCTGTGGTGGTTATTCTAAATGGATGCCTTAGTGTGTACATGTGCTGTCGGACCTTACCCAGAACCTCAGGGTTGCGTATCTTTGATGGCGAGTCAACAATCTCCAGAGTCCAGATGCCTTCTGCCCTCTCACCCCAGAAGTGAACAGTCATGAACTCCCAGTTCCTGAAGCCCTCATTGGAACTGTCAAACAACCTTGATGCAAAACGGTGAGGTGAAATCAAACGTGAGGAAGGTGAAGAAGCTCCCAGCTCTGATCAGTATTAACTATACATTTTAATCTGCATGTTTTGTTTTGGTAGGATCACAACTGCCACAATGGAGCAGCGGCGTGATTTACCAACAACAACGTCGCATTGACTCGGGGTCATCCACGGACCTCACTGTGAGGAGTTGCATCACTGAATTTAGTACAACTGACAATTTAATAAGCAGCCAATGTGGTATTAGTATTGGACCTGCAGCATGCGCTGCTGTGGACGGCGTTGCTCTCACCTCTTGGCCAGCAGCTGTGATCTCGTCCCAGACGGAGAGATGAGGTTGATCTCGATGTCTCCTCGCCGTGGGTGGGCGACCAGGACCTTGACCACCACATGCTCGAGGTAATCCACGTGCTGGTCCGGTTCGTCTGAACAGCCGGAGGAGGTAACGCTGCTGTTCATACTTTGGCCGGCATGGATGTACCTGGGACAACCATGAGCATCGCGCATTAATTACGTTAATGTTTGAATATATTTTTCTCTACTGATCCAGAACATTGTGCAACAGACTCTATAAAGTACAGCAACAATAGTGAAAAGCTTCAAGAGGAAAGTAATAACAGTAAGTTATCCGCCTGTAAGAGCAGAGATGCAATCCAGAGGCCAATAAATCAGAAATCTGAACCTTTGACTTTCTGCCATGAATGCAGACACATCTCTCACTACAGTTATATGAGGACTGAGTAGATTGTAATAATGGCCCCATAATTACAATACACATGTGGTAATTTTTACAACAATTCGAAAACATCTGTCATCCTTCCTGGAATTTCTCAGACAGATTTTCTCTTCGGGGAAAGATTTGGGATTGACGAAGTTACACCATGGGAGGAGATAAAAGGACATATGTGGTTGAAAGACGACTATATTTACAGTTTTTCAACATCTGGCTAGAATGAATCTTGAGATTTTAATCTTTCTTGGATGCGTTTAAGCGTTTCGGAGACCAGAAAGCTATTTGATCCGCCCACGATGCATGAAGTGACTCAGCGTAAACGGGGTGTAGTAGTCGGGTTTGTTTGATTGCTCTCAAGCTGTAGCTGAAGCCATTTCTGCAGAATGTTAACGGTCAGCTACATACCGCACCTGCCCACAGTTTACCTCACCTGGTGCGTCGCACAGGCATCTGACTACAGGTGTGCTGAGGAGGAACAGTCCTCCACTTCGTAGCCTCCAGCACCAAGGCCTCAGCATCCACCAGGCCAAAACCATACAGGTGGCTGACTGTGAGGAAAGACACGGACTGATGAGACAAAGACAACGGAAAGAGAGAGCAAACTGAGACTTTCTTAAATTATCTAAAGCTTCAGTTGTGTTCAGTTTGTGCCTCTGTGTCCTGCAGCGTTGGTGTTCCAGTCGTCAGCTTTCAGGTGGACTCGTCTGGACGTCTTCACCAGAAGATGTTGCACATCCCTCCATGTCAGCAGAAGGCTGGAGGGACCAGAGACACTGTTTAGCCGAACAGAGCGACCCGTGAACTTCATTTTGGTTTGTTTGATGAGCCTTTGATTGTTATGAGTCAGTAAGATGTCTTTAGTTCAACCAGCTTTGCAGAAATGTGCTTTAGGAAGAGCTACTTCATTAAATGACTTCCTTAATGCAACTTCATCTGCATTTGGAAGCCATGAGACGGACTTCAGCTCAGTTTATACTCGCCATAGTGAAGCCGGAGCATAACCACAGACTGCACTTTGTGCAAAAGACTCCGCATGTTGTCGTACGCCTCTGAATTTGTATAACTAGCTGCATGCTTGATCAGAGCTTTTTAGATGTGGCTTAGATGTGACTTCCAAAAACACTATTTACATGTTTAACAAAATATACAGTCAATTATTTATGATTTAGACACAAGAGGTTTTAAAAATCTACATTTATTTCATATTCATTCAACCTTATTTTCGTTATTATAAAGTATTTATT
Source organism: Clinocottus analis (assembly GCF_023055335.1). Lineage (NCBI taxonomy): Eukaryota > Metazoa > Chordata > Actinopteri > Perciformes > Cottidae > Clinocottus > Clinocottus analis. The sequence continues at coordinate 1,496,117 of NW_027175820.1, forward strand.
TCTCGACTTCTTTCTTAACACAAACATAAAATAGTCCATGATTATGAGATTTGAGTTTACAGTTAATTATAATTGCTCCTCTGCATTGTGCAGGTTGGTTTATGCCATTAAAAAAACACCTGCAGCCTCACCGCTTGCACGCCATCTCGTGATACGGCTCCATGCGCACACATAACAAAGCTTGAAAGACAGAGAGGGGCTCAGCTTAATTGAACTTTGACCCTTGACACCGTGGAGACACACTCCGGGCTGTAGATGAAATTCATCACACTCGTGTGTCATGAAAAATAAAAGGGCGGCATCACTTTCCCTCAAGAGGACTGTGAACATTGTAACAACACAACTTCACACTTACAGCTCATTAAGGGCTGTCTCAAGATAAAAAGAAACTGCTCTGAAAGTTCACAGACAAATTTGGTAAACATCCTGCCAACAAAAAAAAAAATGGAACAAAATTCAGAGAAATTCTATTTTGGGCTGCGTATCTTTGCAGTTTCTTGATAAAAGCGTCTTGACGGCCAAGGATCTAAACAGACATGAAGACAGAAGACAGATGGCGAAAGAGGGGAAACAGACGAATGAGGCAGTAAACAGCTGAACTTGACTGACTTGGCCTCCAGAGCGAGCGCTATGACTCCAGCCACGATGGGGGCCGAGACGGACGTGCCGGTGTGACCATCGGTGCAGAGGTGCCGGAGGTCGGTGGTTACCTTCAAGGGATCATGGACACAGGATAGTTTCCATCAGGCTGAACGCGGGAGGCAAAACCAGATCTCCAGGTTCTTAAACCATCTTTAAAGAGAGACTTCACGTGGTTTATGAATGACATGATTGCCAAAACAATGCCGGGCCCTCCTGTGTCAGGAGGCCTGGAACTTCCATCCAATAAATCATGCAATGAATTTGTATCCGTCTGTACGTACAAACGTTCAAAAGATTTCAACCTGGACTCCTGACGACGAAGAGTCAACCTCCAGTAGCTCCAATGAGTGTTTACCTTGATCCCGACCAGCGATTAGCTACTAATATTAATACCGTAGCTAATTAAACTAAGCACTGTTGGCCACAAGGAGGGTAAACTTCCTACTTTAAGGTTTAGAGAACTGTGTTTAAACGCTAACGCCATGGCCCTGCTCATGCCCCTCCTCTCTACCTCTTTCGCTGACATGGACTGTGGCTATTTGGATCGTGTACCATGCGTATACTACTCATTATTTAAATGGTTTCTGTCCTATTCATGTAATGAGCTGTAACTCTGTTACGTTGCTCATTCTGGTCACATGACATCTGTTGCTTCTGTCCATCCTGATAGAGGATCCTCCTCTGTTGCTCCATAAAGGTTTCTTTCCTTTTTTCCTGTAAAGGGGTTTAGCTATCTTTATTTGGGGAGTTTTTCCTGATCCGATGAGAGGTCCTGGGACAGATGTTATGTGCAGAATGTAAAGCCCTCCGAGGAAAATCTCGTATTTGTGATTTTGGGCTAAACAAAATAAACTGAATTTAATTGAATTAACGAAAAGCACCTTATGGCTGATGGCACTCACTCAAAGCATCGAGAACCTCAAATACAAAGTGTTTCTCTGTGCGAGGGTATCAGTATTCGATTGTCAACCCCATGACATTGAGATAACTACTGTAGTTTGGCATATAAATTTCACATATTTCATAAAATATGTCTACTTGTCTAAGCTGCAGTTGATGAAACATGAGCAGTACTCACAATGTTCCTCTCGTTGAACTCTCCACTGCTGTATGTCGTAGCAATGATGGAGCTGCAGACCTCCAGGTACCAGGGCTTGTTCCCGTTCTCCGTGGTGCTGGAGATGGAGATGGTGTAGATGCTGCTGGTGTAACCGTCACATGAGCAGTGATCCTCCTGTCGACCTCCGTTACCTGACGCCCACACGAAAATGGAGCCCAAGCCTTTGCGGCCCTGTGTGACACAAAGTGTTGCTGTGATTTCCTACACGCATAAAACTCATAGAAGTTCTCTTTTTTTCTGCTCAAACCTTCTTAATGCCTTGCTCCAGAGCCTGCTTCGTGAGCGGCCCCGGGCCATCCACTGTCTTGCCGTCGTCTTTCGGCCCCCAGCTGGCGCTGTAGATGTCGATGTAGTCAGGTCGGATCCCCAGGGACTTGGCCTCCACCAGATCGGTCACGTCGCCATCCAGCATCCGGATCCCTGCGTCCAGAGTAGCATCAGACCCAAAACATCCACATCACCTCAAAGGGGAGGAAAGTGAGGCATCCAGTCGTCCTTTGATTTACATCATGTGGGTAAAAACAAAGAGCTGAAAGCAGCATCTCCTCTACGGTTTGCTGTTTCATTTTCACTTTTTAGAAGCCTATTAAAAACATATTTATTCACGCTAGCGTTTGGTTAAATACATGCTCTAAGATCTACTTTTTTAAAATCTTTTTTCTGTTGAAATGTTTGGCCCTTTTCATGTAGTAGTGTTAAACCAATCAGGTTTTAACACTCTTATTTACTTATTTATTTTTCCTGACCCCTGTTCAGCACTTTGTGACCGTTGTCTGTCAAAAGTGCAACACAAATAAATATTACTTACTGACTTTCATAACAATAATAGTATGCAGCTTCGGGCCAAAGAGGCCCATAAAATATTATACTTTGCATTAATTATAATTATTGACAGGTATTCATAACTTATAGTTACCACCAACTGGTCCAACTAAAATGCTGTTTACAGGATTTAGAGACATATAGTCTGATTTTTAGACCATTTTTGTATGATTTTCTTTATAAAAGACTAAATTCTAAAAAAAAAAAAGTGACAGTGCAACTGCAGCCTGCAACACAACAATTTAAATGTTGACCTGATTGATTTAAGATTATTACGATTCCATGTTTGTTAACTGTGAATGTTTATGAAAAACAATCAATGTAATAGAAATGTAAGACGTTTCCCTGCCAAAGGGAACCTTTGACTGATGATCAACAGCGTCATCAGGATCCATCATCTCATACAAACCATGAATATCCGCCCTGTGTTTCTTGGATATTCAATGAGTCGTTGCTGTGATATTTATGTCTAAAACAGTGGTGTCTCACCAGCCCACACTGCTGGCTGGTTTAGAGGGAACTCTACCTCCAATATGAGCGTTATAGGCAATCCCAACGGTACAATGGGAGTTATTGGCCACTGCTGCAACTTCACCTGCACACCGAGTCCCATGTCTGCATGTGAACAGAGAACAAACACGGAAGTTACAGCCCGATCTGATGCAAAGACACGTTCAAAGGCAGATTGCTGTAAGCATTGGTAGGAGGTATATCTGAAACTAAATACAGTGACATACAGTGACGACTAATGATGAGGCTTGGTTTATAAACCACACCTACTATACAATTACATTGTATTGTGTTGGACTCGCAGGCAATGCATTCTCGCTCTCAACGTGTCCAACACGACGCCGCGGTCAGCGCTAAGCATCTCATTGTGACCATGAAACTAACTCTAACTGACTGTAAATCCGTCCCTTTGTAACTGTGCATCCTTCCCAATGCTAGAGGGGTACTGAGTAAGTCATAGTTTAAAATGTGACGCAGCGGGGTGAGAATCTGCTGGCCAATCAGTGGGCATTAAAGTTACACACACACACAAAAAATGGGTTTCAGATGCTATTGGATGATCCGACGCGCACTTTGAGGCCCTCTGTAATAGAAACCCATCTGGAACTACTCCCGCTGTGTAGAGGGCACTTGGTCACATGCATTAATATTGGCTTGGATGAGAAAAGTGCAGAATAAATATAAGTTGAATGTGACAAGGGCAAGACGTCGCATGTATTCATTCTTACATGTTTTCATTGCGGGAGTCATAGCGTGGTGTCGGGTCATGGTCGTTCCCGTTGACGTCGTAACTTGCGAGATGGTCCTAGAGAAATGATGAAGGACAGAAGAAATAGCAACGCATTGGTGTGGCAGTGACGCAAGCTTCTATCTTACAGCTGAACACGAGCAACAACCCCAGATGTTGAAGGCGAAAATGAAATACATGAAGACATCTTTTCAGTTTGAACTGAATCCACTGTCGGAGATGGTTGGATGGATGGCACATACATAATTCTGAGCCAGATCAGGGTGGCTCCTCTCGATGCCGTCATCCAATATGGTGACCACCACGTTCTTGCCGGTGTAGCCTCTCTGCCAGGCGGCCAGAACGTTCATCTCTGAGTGACAACGGCTGTTCTTATCATTGCAATGCTGAAGAGAAACAAGGTAGACAGGCGCTAAGCTTCTTATCTGGTCTTGTCTCAGTGGAAATGGCAGCATGAATATTCACTGTTCTGTACTCACAATGTACCACATGTTGGACCATTTGGGGTCGTTGAAATAAATGAAGCCGGGGTCGCTTTGGGCAAATCTCTTGACTCTTTGTTTTACTACCTGCTGCTGAGCCCAGTCCACCTAGAGATGGAGATGGAGATGGAAAGAACACCATGAGAGAGAAGTGAAGTGAAGTTTTCTATAGAAGTCCACACCAACACAATTATATTGAAACATATCTTTCTGTATCATTAAAGTTAACTTAAAAGTTGGACAAAGTCCTAAAACATGGAAATAAATGTTTTACACTTCCGGCTCCCACAAGTCAATGGATGTTTTGAATGATTTTTTGGTTAGATGATTCAATTAGATCTGCGGTTAATACAAGATGAAGAGACTTTTACTTTTTATGCCCACTCACTCATTTTTAAGCTTTTACATGTTTCAAAAAAGGGGACTGCCAACAAGTGGCTGAATTAGACTAGTCTAGTCTCTGTGACTCCGGTTTCCCCCCTATGTGTGTGTGTGTGTGTGTGTGTGTGTGTGTGTGTGTGTGTGTGTGTGTGTGTGTGTGTGTGTCCAGTCTACCCAGCTGCCTTCCACTCGTCTACTAAACAGTTCATTTACCACAATCTTACGTCCACTCTTTGCCAGATCATCGTTGCAGCCTCTTCTCAGCCCCCCGCTGATACCTTTCCTCATTTCCCTGTAAATAAACCTTCTCGCTCAATCACTTCCTGGTCTGTGTGTGTGTCTGCGTTTGCGTCCTCAACCACCTCACACCCCGGGACACTCGTGTATACTCACACTCCAAAACACAAAACCCCATTGTTTGTGTTTTTAACAATGGGATTTGCGATACCAACTTCAAGATGTAACCTTTAAAAATAAGTCATCCCTGCAGCACTTTATTATGATGAGGCGATCTATGCAGCCGTAATCTATAGCAGCTGAAAGTAACTGACATCAAGTGGAGGAACCTTAAACCACAACATGTGGTAACGGTAATGTAACGATGCCCTGTTATTGAGCAGATCAAAATGTTATCCAAACCTATTGAATTTGCTTGCCAACACTATAAAAAATGTTCTAAAGTCAAGTTAGAAAAGCACAAGTCATAATAAATATCCAAAGGGTGTAACCTTATGGAGACTCTGGTTGCTATTGCTGGCTCTGTGACATGAAAGTAAACGCAACCATAAGTATCAGATGGTTCGCTTCCCAGTACATTTCTCAAAGTTGACGTCACACATTCACATTAAAGAGGTCATACCATCTTACACCAGGTGAATGTCGACATGCAGTGTGCATCGCTGTGAGTGTGCAAGTGTAGAAAGTCCATTTAACATAAGGTGTGTTTTGGTTTGTTGTCTCACACGGTTTCATTATGTTGTGTTTTTGCAGTTTAAACTGTCTGAGTTGAGCATCCTCTTACTTTCTGTGGATTATTGATATCAACCTAAAATATATTTTAGTTCAAATTCATTTCTGTTTTAATGGGCAAAGTTTAAAAAATGAACTGATCAATCGCATTAGGCGCCAAATTTAACAATGAAATAAAAAGTAGCTTTTATTTTGAAGTGATGTTCATGTTAACGCTGCGTTTTCGTGTTAACTTGCCCAGCCCTAGTTTTAATTTTTTTTTAAATATACGTCTCCATTCACTTTTTTTTAGACATTTTTTAAAGAGCATTTTGTTTTTGTCATTTATTTATTTCCATCAAATTAATTTTACTTTTTTAAAACTTTTTTTCCCCCAATTATTCTCCTGCTGATTTTTGATTGGATGAAGGGTCCGCTGAGCGCTCACTGCCGTCTTCGTGCTCTAATGACGGCTTCAGTTGTAAATAAAATTCCCCAAACCATCATCACGTGATGTGCGTCTTTCACTTTTCACAACTAGCACTTTTGCAGGAGAGTGAATTTGTTTTGGGGAAACGAGCACATTGCACTTTGTTCTTCATTTTCTTATCATTTAAGTGGAAAACGAAAAGGCGGGTCAATCTTCTGAAATCATGAGAGGTGAAAAGCATTTTTGAAATAGCAAGAACACAGAAAAATATGTCAACCGCTGCCAGTTAAACTCTTCACTATGTCCAGGTTTGGCAGGTCTGCCTGGAAGACTTCAGACAAGAAGAAAACGTGTTCATGTGACCATATCTCATCTGATATGAGTCTCACCTCAGGATCCATATGGATGAAGCTGTGCGGGCCCTTCAGAGAGAACGCAGCTCTGCGGACCACTCTGCTGTGGTGGAAATGGTAATGGTCCTCCAGACTTCCTATCTGACCAAACACACACACAACGGCAACCTCAAGACTATGACAACAACCACACTGTAAGCTGTAAAAGAGATGGCTAGATACTCGATCCATCGGAGCAGATGTTATCCAAATGGCTTTTACGCTGACGTGGGCGGGCTTATTCTACATTCAGAACACATTCGGACCATCTGTTTATCATTCGATAAATATGCATGTTCTCTCTTGACTTAACACCAAAAAAAGAAAAGTGAAAAATGTGCTCAGCTGGCTCACTGCAGTGACTGCTGTCTTCACCCTCTCTCCAACTGCTTGAACCACACATCTTGAGTTATTCTGTCTTACAGATTGTAGCCTCATCCAGTCCCACGGTGCAGTTTTATTCATAACTCATTTACTGAAGGATCACTTGTAGGTAAACTGTGCACATCTATTTCTACAAGTGCGGGACAAAAATCTAAAGTGAAGAAGAAACTGGCCATTATCAGCTAATCATGTGTGTGGGTTGAATTCCTCATTTAAAGGGCCAGTCAGTGGATCAGATTTGGTAAAATCCGGTGGTGGAATTGCAACAAACTGAAACTTCTCCTAATTGCCAAAGCGGAAGAAGTGATGTGGCCGATACCAAAACGTGAACATGTGAATGGCCCTCTCACTTGGTTTGTCCGGTCTAGGCTACTGTAGAACATGAAGTGCATCATGGCCGACACCATGAAGACGTCCCGCTCTATACACTACCGTTCAAACGTTTGGGGTCACTTAGAAATGCCCTTAAATTTCAAAGAAAAGCGCTGATTTTAAATGAAGATAACATTAAATGAATCAGAAATACATTCTCTACATTGTTAATGTGGTAAAAGACTATTCTAGGTGGAAACGTCTGGTTCTTAATAAAATATCTACAGAGGTGTATAGAGGCCCATTTCCAGCAGCGATCAGTTTTCTGATGGTACAGTGTGTTTGATCATCGCCTTAGAAGACTAAATGTGAAGAAAAAAAACTTGTGCAGTGATGTTACACATCTTGTTGTGCTGGTGAGAGAAGCTATAAAATGGCATTTCTTTGAGCTATGAGGATCTGGAGCATCACATTTGTGGGTTCATTAAACTCTCAAAATGGCCAGAAAAAGAGAACTTTCATGTGAAACTCTCCAGTTTGTTCTTGTTCTTAAAAATGAATTCTATTTCACGAGAGAACTTGCCAAGAATCTGATAATTTGTCTGGGTTCTGTGAAAGAGCTTCCTCGCGCCACTTTTATTAGCCAAGTTAATAGAAATGGATGAGGCACACGTGATTAAAGGATTCACAAAGTTAATTTTGTTAAATGGCTTATTTCTGATCTATTTTTAAAAAATGAAATGTTTTGTTAACTATGAAAATCAATTTAGAAAAAGCGTTATGAATGTGGTCATATTCAGTGTGCGCTTCAGTATCTTAGCAGTCAATCAGTTACGTCATACAATAACATGTACAGTTATGAAAGAACATTCATTTCCCTCAGAGGAACCTTACACGACTTCATGCTCCGACATGAGACATACATAAACATTGATCAACTTACCTGTCCAAAGTTCATATATCCATATTTTGCTGCGATCCTGTCAGCTCGTTGGTGCCCACCTGTGACGCGCACTGCCCAGTGGTTCGTAAAGAAGTGACCGTGACCCCTCACCACCGAGCGACTCGCTCCAACAGCAAATACAACCAAAAGCAGGAATGCAGTCATTGTGACTTCAAAGTTGAACCAAAAACAAGAAGAAAAAGTTCAGAGATTACTGTTGGATCTTTAGTAGCAGCGTCGCTGTTTGGCAAAGTCTGCGATAAGAAATTAGAAACGCGACTCCGGAGGCTCCGCGCGCCGGTGAGGATTAAATCAGCCGCTTCGCCCCGCAGTCCGCAGGCATGATGAGGCTTCCACTGCGTGAGTATGAACGCAGGAGTCTGGATCAGCCCCTCACATCACCTTCTACATGCTTATGTGTCATGAAGTACACGAAACGTTTTGAAGTATGTTTCTAACCAAGATGACACCATAACTCATCCTCCCGGCTGGCCCTGGAGACACGTTTAAGGACGTTTAAAACACTTATTTTTTAAAAAGCTGCAACTACAACAAAAGACCCTTACTCCATTTCTCTTTATATTACATTTGCAGACTGTAAATGCACAGAACAACAATCTGGCATAAATTAACTTGAACATTGAACCTACTGAATTTAAAATGTTAAGATCAATTTCCCTTTTACACAACATAATTGTGTCAACATGCTCAGACGAGTGAGGACACTTTATTTCATAATAAACACGGCAGTCCAAAGAATAGGTAAACAGGGACATTTTGTTCCATTAGCATAAGATTAAAGCTACTTTTACGTCTGAGCTAATATCCCTGTGTGCCTAAACATACATAACAACAACTGCAGCACATTCGGAAACAGACGAAATGATTTTAGCGAGATACAGATATTCCTAAAAACAGACAGAAATGTTTGAGGATTACATTAATCAAGGGAGAAATATACTTTAAAATACTTGTTGACCCAATAGCATTAGTTATGTTGGTGAGAGAGAGAGAAAAAAAAGCCCCAAAGCTTCATACGACTTTATCTGCACATCACTATTAATTATTACCCATATGCTGATCCAGAATTTACCATCAGTCAACAAGGAAAGTCAAAGAGATGAAATCCAAAAATATATATGGAATGTAATATCAGATACAGTTCAAAAATACTACCACGTTGTGGTTCTGACACAGAGTTGGACCTCACTCGGGCTGCTTCTAATGACCTCACACAGGCATCTACCGTCCAGGGTAGACTACCACGCGCTGTGGTCTAACGCGCGAGCTACACTGGTAGACCCGCGCGTGCTTCGTGCCTCAAGTGTGTCCGGGCCCGGTTTCGAACCCGGGCCCCCCATGTGCCAGCCCACTGTAGCCTCTACGAGGCCACCGTGGTAGACAAAAGTAGAGAAGTAACAGTTTATATTGAACTTTTGTTTCGTTGGTTAAACATAAACAATATGAATACAGCAACGAGCCCGTCAGAGCAACGCGACGTCGTTCTGACACACACGCACGCACGCACGCGCGCGCGCACACACACACACACACACACACACACACACACACACACACACACACACACACACACACACACACACACAAACAATAATGACCGAGTGGACTCCAATCAAGAAACATCTCCATGCATCCCAGTGGAACCGGGATGCATGACTTGTGACTCAGTACTTTCAGCAGGCAGAGAGAACCTCTACACAGCAAATTATAACTTTGGTTTGGATTTTTGTAACAAATTAAAAGTAAAGAAACTCGCCCAATGTGTTCTGCACAAATAGAAAACCCCAAAGCTTCATTTGACTTTATCTGCACATCACTATTAATTATTACCCATATGCAGAAGACCCATTTCATACATCACACATACATCTGACACGTTTGTATAATTGACCCCGCCTACTTTCCCTCTGATTGGTTCGTGCTCGTGGCCTTTGGTTGGTTGTGATTGGTTGAGTATAAGGCACTAGGAGTGTGATTGGTTAGATCGTAAGTCGGGTCGTAACTTTTTACCATGGTAACGGGGACACATTTCGCCGAGCAAGCATGACAGAGAAGAAAGAAAATGCAGGTCCGTGCGACTTAGCTAGCTCACGTTACAGGTGTATGGCCTCCACCAGCTAGCTTCAGTCTTCATGTTGAGGCAACAATAAAGGCGCCATGTTGATTGTTTAGCGTCAGGTGAAGGTCTTTAGGTTGAGTAGGCGTGTCGCGGACACTGGCGGAAGTTACCTTTGTCTCTCCCGTCCCTCCAGAGGCCATGGTGCCAGACGCCCACAAGAAGATCAAAGCAGCTTTTAAAGTGTTCGACTATGAGTCTAACGAAAGAGTGGATGTCAGGTGAGCTCTTACGTGTTTGTTTGTTTACAGAGTGAGGTGGTGGTGTTTCTGGCTGATAAACTCACTCCTCTGAACTCTTAAGGTCACGTGATAACCCACAAGGTAAATGTGAAGATGGAGTCATCAATGTTACACTTTGTCTATTCAACAAAACCTTTTGTGGTATGCCTACCTTAATTGAGTCCATATCTCTATTGATCAGATCCTGGCTCACGTCTCGATGTGCATTTGTTTGTATATTTTATATAGTTGTTTGTTTTCTACTGCTCTTTTTGGCTATTTGTTCGGTTTGGTTGTGTTTAATGCTTTAATGGTATGGTCTTTTTTGTTTACCGCCATTTGGGTCGTGTTTATGCTTTGCATATCTGTGAAAGCACTTTGTAAACCCTGTTTTTAAAAAGTGCTATATAAAAAAGTTATTATTAGTATTTAGTATTATTAGTATTATTATTAGTGGTGTCTATGGCGTGTTTCCTCAGGGAGATTGGCTCCGTCATCTATTCCCTGGGCTGCTTCCCCACTCAGGCAGACCTACATGACATCATATCTGAGGTGAGAACAGTGTTTATTTACTAACAGGGTTTGACGTTAAAATAAGTGGGCACTTCATTTCCCCTGTAGGTGGCCTTCAATTTAAATATAGTTTGAAGTGAAATACATAATTACATATTTGTATTCTGTTAATGTTTTAGTTTTTGTCATGTATTGAAGTGACACAGTTAAGAAAGGATGTTAGGCTTTATTAAAAGGCCTTGTCTGTATTGTTTGTGCGTAAGTTTACATTTGAGCGACAAAAAATATGTAAGTGTAGCGTGTTAAAATAACAGCGTCTATTCCACCATATCTTTGAAAATGTATTGTATTGGTTTTTTTGTATTAACGCAGCTTGATGTAAATTTATATTACCAATTTAGTTGTATAAAAAAAAAGGTCCAAAAACATAGCATACTTGTCCTTTTCAGGTTGAGGAGGACCACACAGGATACATCCCTTTGGAGAAGTTCCTCCCAGTCATGACCAAAGTGCTGCTGGAGCACAAGTAAGACCGTTCTAGTATCCTGATGTTTTGTACATTTAACTGAACTGAGGTGCGCAATTTCCAGGTCAAGAAGAAGACCCGTGTCCTGATGCAAACAGCTGCTTGTGTTCACGCTAATCATTACGTAAATACTGCAGCGGGACTTTCTGTTCGATTGTTAATGTGGGAGCAAATTAGTTTATTCACATCACATTAATATTTGGTAAATATAATGAGGTCGTGACCGCAGTAGATGTATGATCAAAGTCTCCAAAGGTTGACTCCTCTACACTGTTTTTTTAATCTCTTCACGTGAAGGTTTTTAGTAGAAAATACAACGTCACACTTTCTTATAAACGTGTATCCTTTGTAATAGACCGGTTTGTCTTTGTGTTTCCACCTCTGGTGACATTTCAACGTCACTTAAAGCAACGAATACTTTGGGATCCCAATAAAGTTCAATCTGTAGTGTAAACGTACAAATAGATGCTGTGTTTCATCCCAGGGTTTTTGGTGTGTCGTCATGTTAAAACAGTCTACTGTGTTGCTGCCACACTGCAGGAACACACACAAATAGCGTGTGTGTGTCTGTGTGCGTGTGTGTGTGTGTTAGGTTCCCTCCCATCCCGGAGGACCTGCTGCTTCAGGCCTTTGAGGTGAGATAAACTTCCTCATGTTCCACTGTGTTCAAATCCCAGACGCACAGCTTCTATCAAATGAAGGAGGCATTTGAGCCTCTATGACTATCAAACTGACACCAGAGTAAGATCACGATATAAAGTTCCTGATATTTGTGTTCCCAGGTTCTGGACAAAGAAAAGAAAGGGTACCTGGAGCCCGAGGAGCTGACACAGCACATGACACAGGAAGGTAAAACAGAAGCTTTCGGCCTCTCCTGGTGAAAAGCAGATCTTTTTGTAGATATGTTTTTTTTGTGTGTCTAATCCTAACAATCCCCTCCTCCCCCCTCCCCCTCCCTCAACGGCTGTGTTGTTTGTTCATGTTGTGTTTCAGGTGAGCTCTTCACGCAGGAGGAGATGGAGGAGATGCTGACAGCACTCGCTGACCACGAGGACAACTTTGTCTATTACAAAGACTTAATCAACCAATTGACCATTGACCCTGACATGTAGATGTGTGTGTGTGTGTGTGTGCACAACTGTTGAGAAGTGCATAATGTCTGCATGTTTTATTGCAAGTCGTATTTCCCATATGGTTTAATAAATAAATGTTCATATCCCAATCCTGACCTTGTCTATCCCAAAGAGCTGGCGGCTTTCAATGCAGGTCCATTATTTATTTATATATATATATATATATATATATATATATATATATATATATATATATATATATATATATATATATATATATATATATGAGGCACAGGCGAGCTGTGTCTCCCTTCAGATTGCGCAATTACTCATAAACTGGATTGAGCGCCTGCAAATGGCGCGCGCTTGTTCCCATTTCTGTGTGTGTGTGTGTGTGTGTGTGTGTTTCCAATATTATGTTTAAGGACACTTTTATTATACGTCTTCATTTCCATGGTGTTTTGTAATGTATTTAACGTATGTGTGTAATATTTACGGCTTGGTCACGTGACGTCGCGTTGCTCTGACGGGCTCGTTGCTGTATTCATATTGTTTATGTTTAACAAACGAAACAAAAGTTCAATATAAACTGTTACTTCTCTACTTTTGTCTACCACGGTGGCCTCGTAGAGGCTACAGTGGGCTGGCACATGGGGGGCCCGGGTTCGAAACCGGGCCCGGACACACTTGAGGCACTAAGCACGCGCGGGTCTACCAGTGTAGCTCGCGCGTTAGACCACAGCGCGTGGTAGTCTACCCTGGACGGTAGATGCCTGTGTGAGGTCATTAGAAGCAGCCCGAGTGAGGTCCAACTCTGTGTCAGAACCACAACGTGGTAGTATTTTTGAACTGTATCTGATATTACATTAAATATATATGTTTGATTTTATCTCTTTGTCTTTCCTGGTAGGAAGTGTTGACTGATGGTAAATTCTGGATCAGCATATGGGTAATAAGGGTGTGTGTGTGTGTGTGTGTGTGTGTGTATTTATATTTATATAGATGTGTATATATACTGCTGTATTTGCAGCGCTGATGAATCTTGACATAATTTTGAAAATACAACCTAGATGACTAAGGTTGATGTCAAACTTTGTTTCCTTTGAAAAGCGGCTGGTATAAAGAAGAACCTGTTTACTCTGAGAAAAATCAACAAAAGTGTTTTGAATGTGATGTGTGTTAAAAACCTATGTGAACCTGTGTCCTTCCTATTTATCTGAAATCTTAGTGGGTTTAACGAAGCAAGTCGGGGCTTTTTACACCGTCTGCTCCTGTTTATACACGCATAAGAGCCGTGGTGGAAAAGTATTCAGCTACTTCTACTAAAAAATATAATACTGCAAAGGAAGAATGCTCTGTGGTAAAAGCCCTGCATTCAACACATTACTGATGTACATAAATACTTTCTGTCTAAAGTAAAAATGCATTAACAAAACATGTATACATAGTGTTACAGTATTATACATATTATAGCAATAATGCATTGTTATAATGACATTTAAACAGACGCAACAAGGACAGGTCATATACTCGTTTGGACGGTGACGGAAGTAATACCTCCTTTATCCTGTGGAGGGCAGTAATGTGCTCAGACGCGACTTAGCTGCCAAAATACCAGAAGAAGAAAAAGTGCTCTTACGAAGAAGACGTCTCGAGTCAACTCCACTTACGCCAGCCAGGTAGACACTGCTGCAGTATTTTAGCTACAAAGTGCAACCGCAACATTATTATTATTATTACTTTTACTTTGCCGTCCGCCTGGTTTGTTCACGTGACGTTCAGCTGCTGTTAGTCGTGAACTAACGACCAAGAACATGGGACGGAAAGTGACCCTCGCTACTTGCTCGTTGAACCAGTGGGCTCTGGACTTTGACGGCAACCTGGAGAGAATACTGAAGAGTAAGTCGGACTATTACTGCCGGACAGTAGTGTCATAGACCGTAACGTCTGCAAAGGGGTAGCTTTCTGGTTTTTATTCTTCTAAAAACACACTAGAGTCTCCATATGTGAGGTTAAATGCAACTGTCCGTTGTATTTCTCATTGAGTGTGATTGGTCAGCCACTCAAGAGCATGTGAATACATCCAGTTTCCACCCAAAGTCATCCATACACGCAGTAGTCACCAAGTCCCACAGGGAAACTCAAACGTGTTGATCACAGGAAACGCATACACTGTTTTGTAAATAACATGATTGTGTGACTCCGTCTGTGATGTCGTAAATAACAGAATAAAGAAAAGTACAATCACTGTCAAGTAAATCAGATTGCTCCATCAGACCAAAAACAATTAAAAATGGCAAACAATTAGAACGATGAAAATAAAGTTATATCCGTAATGGAAATTAAACTTGTCAATCTCCTTCAGGGGAAACAAATGGGATGTGAAACATTCAAATGTCTTTATCTATTTATTAAACAGAAACTTGGAATAGTTCAATTGAATTGGCAAAACTCTTCACCACAGATGGTTCAAAAGATCTGACCCGGAAAAATAGTTAAACATGAGTTTTATACATCAGCAATTGTTCTTCAACCTGTTTTTGTTCTGTTTTCTACATCAACAATTATTCTTCAACCTGTTATTGTTCCACTCAGATAGCGCAGTTCAGTCTGGGTCAAACATATATATTTTTTATATTTTTTTCTAACGCTACAGATTTAAGAATAAAGAGACACTCACAGAGACTTCATAGAGATTGGCTTTCGGCAAGCGTAACCTGTTAACGGCATACCATAACCATTTACCTGTATCCATGTATTTAATAAGGAATTAGTTATATGTCCGTGTACTTTTGTAATATGTGAAGCCACAAGGCTCATTGCTCAAGACACAAGCACTTTGGCTCATTTCACTTTGAGCTGGAGCAGGAGAGCTCCTCCAGGTGCTCCTTGCAGGAGAGCGACTGTTTGCACCACACTCATAAAAATGGTCAAAAGACACATGACCACACATAACAATAGTCAGGTGGCGGGCCGTGGATTTTCTACCCCGCCTGTCAACAGCACAGAGTCACGCCCCCCCCTCCTCCTTGTTGCCGCCTTCTCTAAATGTAACCCTGCTTGTGTTTTTCTCTGCAGGTATTGAGATTGCTAAAGCTCATGGAGCCAAATTCAGACTCGGCCCAGAGCTGGAGATATGGTATGATGAGAAAAAGCTTCACACGGTTTCACACTGACATGAGTGCATCCACACACTAAAATGTAATCGTATTGTCTAAGTGGAGTAGCAGTAGTACAATACTGTCATCTCTTTGTAGCTCAGAACCTTTGCTAGATGCTATATGCTGCCAGAGTTTGACTTTGACTTTTCTTGCTCACTTTACAGCGGTTATGGCTGCGCAGACCACTTCTATGAATCGGACACCTTGCTCCACAGCTTCCAGGTGCTGAAGAAGCTTCTAGAGTCTCCTGTCACCAAGGACATCATCTGTGACGTGGGGATGTGGGTACCACCATCAAACCGTCAGACCAGCCCGAAAGCAGCATTCAGTCTGGCTGTGACCTTTAAATGTTTCACGTTTTAATTACAAAAAAAAGTCAACATTGGATATTTTTCACATTTGCAGCCCACTGAAACTACAGTTTGTATTAAAAATCTAACCTTGGAACTTCCTGTCCCACCTCCACCAGGCCCATTATGCATCATAATGTGCGCTACAACTGCCGGGTCCTTTTCCTCAACAGGTACGTCGGCGCTCCAGTCTAGTCTAACAAATGACGTTTTTTTCCCCCACATCATATATCTCTTGAGCGGACACACATATTTTTTTTAATTTTTTTATCACTGAGCATTTGTTCTTCGTCCTGTAGAAAGATTCTACTGATCAGACCTAAAATGCAGATGGCCAACTACGGGGTCTTCAGAGAGATGCGCTGGTTCTCACCTTGGAAGCAGCTGAGGTCAGTCATCACTCGTTGACACGTGACATGTTGTGGACAGCTAATTCCAGTAAAAATCCTTTCTCTGTAGCACAACTAAAATACAGTATATTAAAACCTGAGTAGTGCTGCACATGAGAAGTTAACTATTTGCGATGTGTAAAAAAAAAAAAAATGACTGAAGTGGTTACTTACATATACATAAACTTACATATAATGTTGTCCAGAATAGAAAAAACAACAGCTTTACGATTAGCTTAGCACAAAGACCATACGCTAACGCGAACTATGCTCGCATCTAAACGTTTTCGTACAAATCTGAAGCTGTCTTGTTTACGTGGTGGAGCTCGTTTGCTAGCGTGCTAGCGTGCTAGCGTGCTCGTCACCAGACCGAGCAGAGTTGGGACGGTAATCAAACCTTTTCAAACCCACGGTTAGGTCATGAGAGTCTAATGCAAACTTCAACTGAAACCCCAATGCTTAATTTTCTGTGTTGGCAGTTGAATAAACAAAATGCATTTTGAAAGGAGCTGTTGAAAGGTGTATTTGTTCACTTTAGTAGAAGCTAGGCTAACAGTTCCCCTGTGAGTGTGGTCTTTGAGCTAAGGCCTAAAAGGAGTTTAACTTCACCATTTTGAAAATAACAGGGATGGGAGTGAAAGTACTCGTCTCTTTGCTTGTTTCTTTAAGGCAGGTGGAAGAGTATTTCCTCCCCCGAATGATCCAGGAGGTAACAGGGCAGGTAAAATAACAACAAAACAAACTATAATTATCTGTCTTTAAAGACCTAAGACCGGAAACATTAGCAAAGAGATGGTCGGTGTATTTTTTTATTTTCATGTTTCTTTGCGTCCATCAGGACACGGTCCCATTCGGTGACTGTGTGCTGTCCACGAAGGACACCTGCATTGGCACTGAGATGTGCGCGGAGCTCTGGAACCCCAAAAGGTGCAGCACGGCAAGAGGATTGGATAAGGGCTCATTGCATGACTGAAACAATCCAAACCACCTGCGGATGACTGAACCTTTTAGTTGTTGTCTCTTGTCATCAGCCCTCATATTCAGATGGGTCTGGATGGGGTGGAAATCTTCACTAATTCGTCTGCCAGCAACCACGAGCTCCGCAAAGCTAACCAAAGAGTCAACCTGGTCAAGTCGGCCACCATCAAGGTACACTTCATCCCTCCTGTCACATTTCACTCACTGAGGTCTCGTGGTTTTTTCACTCCTGCTCCTCAATGGAAACTGCAAACTCACTGCGAGGAGTAAGTGGAACGAAAATATGTGCAGTATATCACAGGTATAAGGCCATAAATCATAGAAAAGAAGAAATAAAATGGCTTTCTTCACGCATGATTTGGTCAAGGACTGTAGGCAATCTGAAAATCCCACCTGTGCTTGCACAGACGATCAGAGATCAGCAGAGGGCGTTGCTGCACGTCCAACACCGGACAGTGCGTCTGTAACGTCCTGTGTTCTCAGTACAATGCAATGGTTTGACTGAAACCAGTACTTCAGTGTATCGTCGGTGTTGTTCCAGGGTGGTGGTATCTACCTCTACGCCAACCTGAGGGGGTGTGATGGAGAGCGCGTCTACTATGATGGTTGTGCCATGCTGGCCATCAACGGAGACATTGTGGCACGAGGAGCTCAGTTCTCTCTTAATGACGTGGTAGGTATGGACATGAAGAGCACCAGACTGGGCTCAATACCGCTCTGCATTGGGATCAGTAGTAGTTGGTGTAAGTTTCCGGGAAATGAATGTACTGAGAGTCAATGTAATATCCCCAAAAAGCACAGAAAAGAGGTTGTGTTTGTTTGTCCCCAATGTGGTTTTTGGATCGGTGGTTCAGATTATGATTATTAGGCAAGTGTCTCCATGTAATCTCCAGGAAATTAATGTAATGTTGTGTGTGTGTGTGTTGTAGGAGGTGATTACAGCCACTCTTGATCTTGAGGATGTGCGTAACTACAGAGGGGAACTGTGCCAGCCCAACATGGTGAGACGGCACCCTCCAACCTTTCTGATGGACACAGTTGCTTTATCCTGACTTATTCAGTTCAGTTTATTTTGTTTAGCCCAGAATCACAAATTATAAGTTTGCCTAAGTGGGCTTTTATTGCTTTTTGTATTGCTTTTACTGTGTTAAACGTACACGTCCCTCAATACTAGATGAATAAAACAAGTTTTTGTTCCCATTAGTCACAAAATAGGGTTAAAAAATAATTAAAATAGGGTCCAGGCAAAAGATTACCAACCCTTTAAGTAACTCAATCTAAACAATAACCTTTTATTGAAGAGACATATTTTGGTTTAAATATATCATTGTTGTGCTGTATTTATTCGGCGGCCTGTGGCCCCATAATGACCTATTTAACATAGTGGAAGTTAATTTGAATGTGTGCAAATGCCTTGGTTGTATAGGATGTAAGGTGTGGCTGTTTCAACAGTTGAGTTATTAGCAGGCCGCCTCTTGTATGTCACATACTACAGCTAATGAGACTGGAACAGAGGCTGATCTGGGGCCGCTCTCATGATGAAGGGGCTCCTCTCTTTACAGACTTGTGACCACGGCTGCTCCTCCTGAGGCAAATATCTCTCAGCCATGTTAGCTGCATGTCACATCTCTAGCCCTTCGAGTCCCAAGTCGTGCTATTAAGTAGAAATAGTCACGACAAACATTTCAAAACTGCTTGAATGTGCACAATACTACTCAAACTATTTTATTAGCGTAAAATAAAAAGTATGTCACTGAAACACACTTGAACAAATAAAATACAAAATTAAACAAACGTATTGAAGCTGCAACAATCATTATTAGCATCTTTTAGTTAAACAGTCACACATTTCTGGGTTACAAGGTGAACTACGGCTTGAAAACAGCTTTCTCCATCTCCTGTTCGCTGTCTGGTGGTTGAGAATATTTCACTTTGTCGTTTTTTTGCCTTTTCCCCTGTTTCATACTTCTCCGTTGTAGGAAGTTGAACCCAGCCCTTGCCACAGGGTCAAAGTTGACTTTTCTTTATCCAGTGGTGACGACATCTACCTCCCTACCCACCAACCACTAACATGGGACTTCCATTCACCAGAGGAAGAGATCAGGTACAAATGCATGCATTTCATTATGTACAAAATATGTATTTTTTCGGAGCACAAAGCTGTTAAGTGGCTTCTGAAAAAGGGCCAGTTGAAGAAAACCCAGTGCAGAAATCACAACAGCTGTGTTGTTCAGTCTAGGGCCGGCCTGCTGGCTGTGGGACTACCTGAGGAGAAGTGGACAGGTGAGGAGGAACACATCGCTAAGCCCCGCCCCCTTCCATTGGGGCCCACACTGTCACTAACCTCACTCCCTGGATAAATGTGAACAAATTTTTTGGAAAACCATAAAAACTATTTCAGAGTGAAGCAGACAGAAGGGTTTACAATATGTGTTTAAAGGATATATCCAGGATGCCAAACTGATTCAGCAGAGGAAACCGGTTTAAAAGACAAAGATTGAAGCAACAGTGTAAAAACGACAGAAGACGATAACATGAAGGAACAACCTTTATTCCCTGTCATTAAAAAGCAACAGAGTTTTGCTCACGTTCTAATGCACTCGGCTAATGATGGCTACACAGGCTTTCACGTAGAAACAGGAAGTTATAGGAAAAGGTATACCTCTTTGACTTGGCGTGTTTGTGATGCGTCTGTTTGGTTTCCCAGGCTGGTTTCCTGTTGCCTCTGAGTGGAGGCGTCGACAGCTCCTCCACCGCCTGCATCGTCCACTCCATGTGTGTGCTGCTCTGCCAGGCGGTAGAGGACGGCAGTGAGTGCGCTCCCCTTGGCTTTCAGTTCAGTTTAAACACACTAACTCTCTCAATGTGACATGTGGGACAAAATCCAGCAATGAATGTATCTACCAACAAGTATTTTGTGTGTGTGTGTGCATCGAAGCCCGACATGTCTTCTTCCTCTGAGCTGTAGAGCTCCACTATTAAAAACACATCGATGAGCCAAACGGTTACTTTATTACCACGAACACACACACTGTAGTTTATTTCAACTTAATCCCACAAACACCCACCGCAGGATCAAATGTGGATTAATCCGCTGCTGAAAATAATCCCCAACAAATGTCCCGCTTGAGTAAAGTCTGTAAAAAGTTAAAGTGACTCACTGTTTCAGGAATACTGTTTTATCAAAAGGAAACTATATATTTGTGATGTTTGTGCTTTGTGGCGAGAGCCACAGACAGGGTCAGTAAAGTATTGAGCGACTCAGAAAAACATGGCCGGTTTGATCTTTTCATGACACAAGTGACAGTGAAAAAAAGTAATAGAGTAGGATACGTTGGAAATCAGCACTGTTTTTATGAGC
This sequence comes from Clinocottus analis, assembly GCF_023055335.1. Lineage (NCBI taxonomy): Eukaryota > Metazoa > Chordata > Actinopteri > Perciformes > Cottidae > Clinocottus > Clinocottus analis. The sequence goes on from NW_027175820.1 coordinate 1,516,940, forward strand.
CTGACAAACCAGCATTGTATCTTGTCTGTGTGCCAACTGCCTCACCTTTTCCTTCTTTACTGTCTCTCCGATGTTTAAACACATACTTCCCCCCCCTCTTCTTCTTTCTCCCCGTTCGTCAGACAGCCAGGTACTGGAGGACGTCCGCAGAGCGGTCGGGGAGGACGCCTACCGTCCTCTGAACCCGAGGGACCTGTGTGGTCGCCTCTTCACCACCTGCTACATGGCCAGCGAAAACTCCTCTGCGGACACGTGCAGCAGGGCCAAAGAGCTGGCCAATCAGATCGGCAGGTAGGCGGGGCTCAACCTGAAGGGCTTTTTGTTTGAGGAGTGTGAGAATCGAGGACATGAAGGACAACGCATGCAACTTGAGGTCATAGTGGATGTATTGTGTTGGTATGTGTGTTAAAGCAACAGTGTGTTGATATGAATATAAGCCATCAAATTGTTATCCTTATTTATTTAAAATCAAGAAAAGTACTCTTCAGCGATACTTCATATCTTGTCTGTTATTATCTGTAAAGTTATTGTCCTTTGAGCTGCATTAATATTTTCTTTTTTTATGCAGCACGCACATGAATATTAACATAGACTTGGCAGTGAAAGGCATTATGGGTATCTTCTCACTGGTTACTGGAAGGTTGCCTCAGTTTCGTGTCAACGGAGGAAGCCACAGAGAAAACCTGGCCCTGCAGAATGTTCAGGTACGACTCAGACACACTCATGGTGGTTTCATCAGTGCTGCAGGAAGTTTGAATTCACTTCCTGTGTGTGTGTGTGTGTGTGTGTGTGTGCGCTCCCAGGCTCGGGTCAGGATGGTCCTGGCCTACCTGTTTGCTCAGCTGGGTCTCTGGTCCCGGGGGAAACCAGGTGGATTGCTGGTTCTGGGCTCAGCCAACGTAGATGAGAGGTATTACTGGTGCCAGAGCATGCTTTAGGGGCGGGCTTACTGTGATTGACAAGTCGCCACAAAGGCGTTGTTGCGCTCATGCGACCGTAACATTCATTGCCGTAATGCCAGCTTTTTACTTCAAAAATCATAAGTGCTGTTCATTTGTGAAGATTACCTCTCTGAACGGAGCGCGTGCACGTCGCTGGAGCTCTGCAACTACCGAAAGATGAACGCTTTCTCAGTGGAGAATAAATGCAGCCTAACAACAACCTTTCCTGCTCAGTCTGACAGGATATTTCACCAAGTACGACTGCTCCAGTGCCGACATCAACCCCATAGGTGGCATCAGCAAGACGGACCTGAAGAGCTTCCTGCTCTACTGTGTCGAGCAGTTCCAGCTCACCGCTCTGAGAGGGTGAGGGCCGCCGACGGATGTTTGGGGAGATTGAAATACCGGGTGATGTACCCGTTAGTATACAGAACATTGGTGGAAGGAGTCAAAGGCTGAAGCAGGACTCGGCTCCAGTATATCACCCTCTTATGTGGATTTATATATATATGTGTGTGCTCAGGTTTCATGCACCAGTCTTATACTGCAAGCCGCAAACTCTTCTGGTTTTGGTTTCCTCCGCAGCATCCTGTCGGCTCCGCCCACCGCTGAGCTGGAGCCGCTGACTGACGGACAGGTGTCGCAGACGGACGAGGTAATAAAATACGGCTGTTTGAAGATGAGTGCAGTCCGATCGTACACGCTGGAAGTAGGGGGGCAGGAAGTGGAGGAGGCGGTCATAGTCGATATCACAATTTATCTTTTTTTTACGCCAATCCATAAGGGACGAAAAAAGTTAACAATGATAATGCATTTTATTGTTGCTTTATTTCTCGTCATCCTTTTCCTGCTTTCAGCAGACTTTCACTAACCGCCTCCTTCCTCCTTCCTCCCTCCTCAGGCAGACATGGGGCTGACCTACTCCGAGTTATCCGTGATTGGGCGTCTGAGGAAGATCTCCAAGTGCGGCCCCTTCAGTATGTTCTGTAAACTCATCCACATGTGGAAGGACGCGCTCTCACCCGCAGAGGTCAGTTGCATTATTCTGCTCCATCAGAGCGTGTAACCCTCCACTAGAGGATTAAATGTCCTTTAAACAGTTTAATAAATGCAGAACAGACACTTTTAACCAGTTTACCATTGCATTATTGGTATTTATTGTTAGTTTATTTGTTTAGGGCTGAAAAATTTGTACAAACTCTTGTATATTCTGACTAAGATTGTGATAAATAAATATTGTATTTGCAATTCTTTTCTATAAATTTAACTTCTAGCTTGTGTTATAACACACACTTGTATCAATAATAATCATCATGCATTCAATAATTTCTGCTGGAATAGAACCAGATAAAACAAAACAGCTGATTGTATAACAAACAAAAGTAAACAAAAGTAAAGCGGGCACATTTTAAGATATATTTAGATAATACTGTTTTACTAACATTACTCAATTGTATTCAAATATTCTGCAGCTTAAAACTGTGATGTGCCCAAAAGTTGAATGAGATTTCAACAAAACTAGATTGAAACATTTCAGAATGTGTCTTTTGAACCTCGGTGGTGAATATTGTGCATTCAGCGGCTGTTTTAAGACTTTGACCTTGAAACAACCTCGTCGTCGTCGTTCCTCCCCAGGTGGCCCAGAAGGTGAAGCACTTCTTCCGGATGTACTCGATGAACCGCCACAAGATGACCACGGTGACGCCGTCCTACCACGCCGAGAGCTACAGCCCCGACGACAACCGCTTTGACCTCCGACCTTTCCTCTACAACACACGCTGGACCTGGCAGTTCAGGAGCATCGACGACCAGGTAGCCGTGAGGCGGGGGCTGAACTGCACCGCATTCGCCTCTTGAAGCTTCTCAAAAGAAACTACGATTTGTAAGAACACATCATAATGGCGTCCAAATATACCTTCGCCCCAATACCAATTTTTACAGAGCCTGAATGCATCATAATGTAAGTCAGTGAAACCTCTGTACGTTACTTTTTAACTCTTATATGTCCAACGTTACTAGCACTCAGACTGTAGATTTTCAACGCATATTTGTAGTTCACGATGCAGTAATGTCTGTGATTTTGTAGCTAGGATCCATTCCACTAATAACACGGTTAAATTATAGCTACACCTTACAGCCCCGCCCCCCAAAAGATGGTCCTGCACTTGACTGATGATTTAAATGTATTTATCAATAACTATTTATTTATTTATTATTAATTCCAAAACCAACGTAAGAGCTTGTGCTTCTTCGGGGAGTGCTAACACCGTTTCTTTCTCCAATCTGTATTGATTATTGATCGTGTATACTTTAGCTTTAGACGTTAAACTGCGACTTCCGATTTAACTCTTCTGGCCGCCTTCAAAATAAGAGCACCTCATCTCAAAACAGGAAGCCAGATTAATTTTGCTTAAGGCAGACACAAATCATGCAACAAAAACAACTAAATTGATTGACGAACAGTTTCTAAATTCAGTTGCTTACAGCTTTCATTTCATTATTTTGTTTTTAGGATTGGCAGAATATCTGTTTCTATTTCTAGTGCACACATTGAGATTATTTCTGTACGGTCACGCATTAACTTGTCTTGACATCTGTTTGCCTTTTCAAATACATATGTATATATAATTATATATATTTTAGATCCCACTGCTGAGGGCTCCGTTGCTGGTTGCTGCTGCTGGAGGGATGTCTTGGCAGGGTGGAGTAAAGGATGCGCCCCCTAAAGCACAACCTTTGAATGCAGGAAGTGGCCACTTGAGTGTCGACGAACTTGCGGAGTATGGTGTCTAATCTGTGAACGCAGCTTAAGCCCGCCCCCGCTGCGAGGGCGAGACACGAGCGTGGCCAATATCAGACAAGTTCAATGCGTAAGAGTTGGAAAAATGTATTGTGTAATTTTAAGTGCGTCATCGCTCTAATCAATGAGATTTATTTTTCTTTAAATGTGCCTGCTGGCAGGAGGCTTCATGGGATGCATCATCGAACGTAATGATCTCACCTCTTTCAGAAGAGGTAGATAAAAACAAGCCCAAAGAGTATCTACATCCATTAAAATGTACATATAAGCATGTGAATACAGCAATAAAATGGTGAAGCAAATCTATCCAATTTATGAAGTTGGCGAATAACCAAGGAAACTCTAAGATGCTGGTTCACATGTCCTCGCACTCAACCTCTGGTTCCAAATAAAGGCGGAGGTTTTATTCCTGGGACCTTCATCTCTAAAGGTCAACGGTGCTCTATTACTACTGAATTATGACAGATTAGATTAAGACCTTGAAAGAGCTTTTCCTCAGATGTCGGGGACACTGAGGTTATCGGATCACAGCCTTGTACTTGGAGTTTAATGACATTAGTTAGTGAGGAACTGGGTGAGGTTGAGGGTTTGCTGGAAATAAAGTGACTCCAAAAGACATTCACTGTGTTGTACGGTGTTGTTTGCACATGTTTAAAGTTGATTGACAAGATGCATTGTTATAAGTGGACGATGTATTGGGGAAAGCAATGTGATCAGTGTAGCAAAAATAAACATGTTGGTTTAAAAATGCTACACATTAAGCTGTTAAAAGCAGGTGTGGTTAGGCTCATTGTTATCTTGAGGCGTGAAACTGAAACCAGCCAACAGAAACAGTCTGAAGTCAGTGGTGCAGTTTTTTCCGACACCAAAACAGTTCACCCACATGAGTAAAGTTATGTTCTCACAAAAGATTAGAAGAATTTCATAAATCAAGCTTTAATTTTTCAGCTTTAGTGCTGTATTATCTCTTACACTTGTGCCTTAGGACAACAATGCCTCATTATATAGAGAGCTGAGATTGTTCTGCAAATGTTATACAACACATGAGTTTAAAAAGGTCAATTTAAGAGATTATGGCAAACCGAGAAAATGATTTCAGAGGGTTAACAACAATCATCAGCACATTTAATAAATTACCCAAAGTCATTAGTTGAAGTTAAAATATAAATGACAGGTCAAACATGTTGGCTAACGCAGTTGCAACAATGAGATTTCTGAATAAAAAAAAGAGAAAGGTTTGACACTCTGCTTAACACTTGACTTGATCTCATACTTTTGACCCAATAATACGTAGTATCCACACATTTATACATTTGTAAGTCAATATGTCGTTATCTTTGACTAAATCTTTCATTCTTTTTTCTCTTCTTCACCTGTATTTAATGGACCTCCGTGTCACTGACAACTGAGCAGCAGTTCCCGCAAAGTGTGGACCTTAAACACACCGTGTAAAGTTGTGTTTATACATCGGCCCGCGCGCGCCACGGTGCCACGCGCGCGAGCGTTGAAGTGCATCCGATCTTTTTGATCTGCGGGGACATGCGTTTCGTCCCCTTACCGCGTCTGTCCTCTCACGTGACTTTACGTGCCACAGTCCCGCAGCAGGCTGCAGCACGTGCGGCGTACTGTAGGTGGAGTGTGAGTGTTTTTTAAAGCCAGTGTAAAGTGATACTTGGACAAGAGAGAGAGAGGGAGGGTGGAGCGGCGCAGAGGGCCGACTTCCTAAAAAAAAAAAAAGGACATTCCCTTTGCCCTCAGCTTGAGGCTGTTGCGCCGTTTGAAACTTTGTCGCTTGTCGGACTGAACTCTCTCTCTCTTTCTTCTCGTGGGCTGAATCCACTCTCGTGTCCCGCCGAGCCTCCACTTTCACTTTCACGGTGCCGGAGCGGGGCCCACCGAAAGAGACCCGTAGATTTCTCCCCGGATGGAAACGCACGGTCTGCTGACCGGGAGCGTGAACGGAGACCCCGCGGAGTATGGCTCCCTGCCGGGCAGAGAGCGCGCAGGGGCCCCGCGGAGGAAGAGCAGCGGGCGGGGGTCGCTCTCCGTGTCCGGGCCGCCGTGCGGCGCCGAGAGGGGCTCAGGTGAGTTGGAGGTGAAGTTGTGGCTTTCTCGGGTCGGTGGCGCTTCCTCTTTTTGTTCGGTACAAAAGTCAGCGGTGAAAGAGTATTCTAAAGGTCTATTTCAAATGCACATGAGGGAGTAGTATCAGCTGGAGGTTTAAGAAAATAAACTCCCTAAGAGAAAATAGTCCCTGTCAGTATGACAGGTTGAACCAACCTATGCAGCATAAATGAGCTGTGAACCCAGAATGACACCACCTCCAGGCATTGTGTGTGCATCATATTACCGTCAACTGCTCATATTAAACAGATGTATGCATCCTCTAAGTCTATTATAAGCCTACATATTTATACACATACTTTATTCGTCACATGACCTCTGTGTTTATCTCATCTTTGAAGAGTCCTCTGAGCAACTCTTCCTTGGTACGGATCCCTTTCTAATTACCACCAACACCGTGAGTCTGGAGAGTCTGGGGGCTTTTTGGGGTTTGTGCTGTCCTTGAGCAAGGCACCGTATCCCCCATTCTCCTAGCATCCGTCCTAATACTCGCATGGGTTAATGCAGGCTTCAGTTCACTTTGTGCGCCATGCCGATACAAGTCGATGTTATTGTCCTGAAGCATAATTTCCCCGTCATCCTGTGAGCTTGTGTCCGCTGTAGCTTCAGTGTGCTGTTCCTAACCGATAGGAGTGAATGCAAAATGTTATAAAGTTATCACAATGTCATGGTGTCCAATCAGTACATCCGGTTCAAATGTGATGGTGGAATCAATTGAGTGTAAGTGACATAAAATCTTTCTTCAGCTCAGCTGAGATGATGAGAAAAGCATATATATTCTTTGTTTTCCTCCAGCTTTGACCTGCTTCCTTTCACTCACAAGAGTAAACTGCAGATGAAGACTGTCTCTTTGTTCTGCTCTTTACATCTACTAAATTTAAAGCAGCAGTGATGCGTCTTGTGTCACACACGCCGGGTCCAAATTTAACTTTTCGGTCTGTCTGCCAAAGGCTGGTAAACCAATTAAAAAAGCTTAAGCGTGCCGGGCAAAATATGTCTCATCCGGTCATAAAATGATGCCGTTAGAAACACTGCGGCTCTTTGTATTGCTGTCATGAAAATACAAAGAGATCTCTCCTTACCTCACGCACAGAAGAGCCACGTTGACCGATCTTCTCTCACCTGTCCTGCCATCGCGCTCCTCGTTTCTTCTCTGTGTTCCTCGACCAGTAGCCCTGGTAATCATGAAGGGTTTCACTGTCATGCCTTTTATGTTTGGACCCACTAAGGTTTAGGTATTCGACTGCCATGCAAGGTCTTACAACGTGTCCATGGGTTACTTTCATAGGGATGGGTCTGTATGTGCTCATATTACAATCATAATAAAGACCAAAACGGCAGTCATTTCGCTGTTGAAGAGCGTGCAACAGTGCAATGTTTGAGGGAAATCGTTTTCTTTCCTTAACGGGCCGAGGAAATTATCAGTGTCCTGTCTAAGCGTCCAGTATAGAGATCGATCTGTGCCGTCTTTAGCCTAGCTTAGCTTGTAGACAGGATGCAGGGACAGTGCTAGCAAAGCTCCATCAAATGGGAAGAAGTCAACATATTCAAATGTTGCACCCTTGTGATCTCCACACATCTCAGAGTGTATGCTTTATTCACTTTATACTTTATTCCAATAGCTGATCATTTACTTTTTAGGTATTGGGTTATATTAAAAGTGCTGGTATAATGAGGTTATAATATTAATAAAAGCGGTATTCATGCTCTGTTTTGTGGCACAGCATTTTGTAATGGCTACATGTATGTATGTATGTTAAAAGCTTAAAACTTAAAAGTTGAAGATGTATTGTAACTCTGTACATCTGTCACTGCTGAACAGGTTTTCTGAGCCAGTTTCTTTTTCATCTCAACTGTTGTTGCTGCCGTGAGCATGAAAAGTGCAGCTCACACTTGTTTGTCCACCCATGTGTTTGTCGGTTGTGTGTTGCAGCCGTTTAAAGTGTTGTCCTGTCAGTGACACCCGCCGGCCAACAATGACACATCCTGCTGTGAAGCAATGAGTCAGCAGCACCGTTTGTGTGTGTGTGCGTGTGTGCGGGCGTGTGTGTGTGTGTGTGTGTGTTTGTGTGGCCAGAAATGAGTCATCATGTCTGTGTCGATGTAACCGCTGGACGGAGAAGTTATAGTCATTGAACATAATCACCTGACAGCTGTGGAACAAGTTTGTGGACAAGGTTGCCATTTTGAAGAAGTTGTGCCTTTGTTTGTGTAGGAAAGTGTGTCAAACTTTCATTATTAAGCTGTTGTATGCCTGCATATTATCTCACTTAAATGACTAAACACAGTAATTGCATCTTCAGTTTTGGCAACCTAAAGCTGCTGCTTTTAGACGTTTATGTTGAGCCACGGCTCTGCTTCATACAACCGTGTTCTTCAACCAGTCGCCAACATGTCTTCATATAGCCAAATCTGAATTCTACTTGCTCTTTCTGTACACCACTTCCACTCTTTGCATCACATAATCCAACTCAGAACCAATGTTGAAGGCCCAGCTCAAACCAAACCTCAGCTTCACGCAGGACGTTTTGTATGGACGTTGAACCCAAGACATGACGTCTTCACCATCTATCACTGGAAAACGGTGCTATCGTAGTATCTCAATACCCAGTGTGTGAAGTAAATATATTATACATTACTTTTATGAACAAAGAAAGACATTAAATCTTCATGTGTGACAAATTGTAATACCTTATTTATAGCTTTAAGATTCCATCCATCCATCGCCCGCCGCTTATCCGGGGTCGGGTCTCGGTGGCAGCAGGCCTAGCAGATCGACCCAGGCTTGCCTCTCACTTTCCAGCTCATTCGGGGGGACCCCGAGGTTTTCCCAGGCCAGCTGGGAGATATAATCCCTCCAGCGGGTGCAGCGGGGTCTCTTCCCAGTTGGACGTGCCTGGAAAGCCTCTAATGGGTCCAGGAGGCATCCGGATGAGATGCCCGAACCACCTCATCTGACTCCTTTTGATACGAAGGAGCAGCGGCTAAACTCCCTCCTGATGTCCAAACTCCTTACCTCATCTCTTTATTGACTTTAACATTCCATGTTTTTTTAATAATCAGGTATCCAGTATCTTGTGGGGAGTTTTGTTGTTTGATTAGAGATGAACCCACGGATGTATAGCAAGTGCTGGATACAGGCGGCATAAATTCTACTCTCTTGTAGAAAATAATCTCTAGAGGCCTCTGTTTGTCTAGCACTTTGTGTGCAGGAAGTGTTAGTTTTAGGTTCATGCATTTCTGTAAGTTTGTGCTGTACCTCGGGGGCTTCGATGAACCTGCACGATCAACAAGCCACACCTTTATCAGAGCCCTTCCCACTTTAGCCTCAAGAAAGAGCACACTTTCCCCTCAGCTCTCAGTCCAACCAGTTCCACAGTCGACAGCCTTTCTCAGAGACAGTATTATGTAGTTTTGTTTTTTTCGCCCCATACCCGGGAAACCGTCTTAAGCTATCCAACGTGAGAAGGAGATCCGGGGCCGAGGGGATCGTAGTTCTCTGAGCGCTTCTGAGATATGTGAAGATGTTGCGTGTTGTTCAGATGGTCCTGCAACTCAAACCCCCTGTGCTGCCCATAGATGCTGAGGAACTCTACATCCAGCAAGCTGTTGTGTTGATCGAGGACGCCGTCCAGGTAAGTGCAATGACTTATTCCTCTTTTTGTGAAAGATGAGGTCACATAAACGGTACCATATTGTGTGATACTCAGAATGGACGTGGTTAGCAGACCAATTACAGCCTTGCGGGCTGCGAACGGCTCGCGTAGCTTTGTCGGATAGTCCGAAATTTTGGGTGACGCACGCAAGATGGCTGCTGGGACTATGCAAGGGGGTCCATGCGTGTCTTGCGTGCTTGCGTCTCTGCGTAAAACCCGAGTATAAATCAGCCTTAAGTAATCGGCTTTCCTGATGTTGCTTCTCTCAAAGTAAAATACAGATATAAACTCAACGTTGAGCTTGAATTGAGCCGTATCAAGTCTGCAAATGTTTGCTCACACGTGTCTGCACAGGTCGCACGTTGTTTTAAAAAGACATGCTCTGCAACACTTAGTTTCAAATATTTGCCAATAAATAGTTTTACTATCTTGAAAAGCTATTACGGTTCATTTCAGCTACAATAAGCTTTATTTAAAATTTGTTTGTGTCCTCCAAAGTGGGACATGACAGATAAAGTTTGAGGACCACTGCCGTCCTGGATATGAATGTCCGCCATAGATGATAGCATGTGTAAATATTCCCATATAATGTCGTTGTAATCATTATTTCAATATTTTACCGCATTGCGCGATGCCTTCTTCTCACTGTTTGCTCGCTTCTAGTACCGCTCCATCAACCACCGGGTGGACGCCCGCTCGCTCCGCCTGTATCGATGGTATTACTCCAGGATCTGCCAGTGGTGAGTTCACACCTTTCACACCTCCGGATGAATCTCTCGACACACAATCTACACACAATCTCTAGTTGATGTTCGCAACGAGCTAACGCTGTAGCGTCACACGCCTGCCGGGTCCGAGGCGGCACAGATGCTCATGTTGTGGGGGCTTTTTGTGACGGACAATTTGAGATCCGTTTGGCTGCTTCAGCGTGAAAAAGAGGCGTCGTTAGAGTTTTTGGTAACAACTGCTGAGATTTGTTTTCAACACATTCCTTCCCCGGGACGTACTTCACTTTGGTGTAAAAGTCACTGACAAAGAACCGAATGAACGAAAGGGAAATTCTTGAAAAATGTGCTTGCATTTTTAAGCTGGACGGAAGAAATTATCCATGAAGTACATACACATGACGTGCATACATGTCACATTCATGACACACAAAAAAATGGCGGGTCTGCAACCGACAATCGCTGATGACTTTTGCCAGCTAAAAGTTAGCGGTGGGCCTCGTTTGAGGCCATTTTTTCTCGGATATCCCTGCATCTGATTGTCCCTCCGCTCGCACGTCTTTCCCGGCACCAGGGGTTTGGGCCTCGCCATCGCGGTGGTGTTGCTGCTGGCGTTCGTGGAGCGCCCGTCCTCCCTGTCCATCTCCTCGGACCCCCGGCATCGCGTTCCGGCCTGGGAGCCTCCCTGCGGCTTCACCGAGAGCATCGAGATGCTCTGCCTCATCGTCTTCGCTCTCGACCTCGCCGTTAAGGTAGGTGCATCCAGGGTGGAAGAGGTTTTTCACTAGGACACTTGGCAGCTGTCTGGTTAAACAACGACTGTGATGTTTCCAATCATCTCTCTGCTTTCAATGGTCGTTTTCTTCTTCTTGAGGCGTTTTTGAATCACTGCTTTCGCTCCGTGTTTTGTTCGCAGGGCTACTTGATCGGCTGGGAGGAATTCAGAAAGAACAAATGGCTGATCGCCTACACGGTGGTCATTTCATTCTCCGTCATCGACTGGGTGTTGTCTGTCAGCATGGCGTGCGATGAGGTGAGGCCTCTCCTCCTCGGTCACGCTTTGTGAAGCTGCGGAAATATCTTAAACTTTCTTTCTCATGGCCATCAGGAGGCGGCTCCTCCAGTTTACAACAATAAGTCTGATTATATAGAAGTCTATGATAAAATGACTTCTCTCTTGATTTATTCCCTCAGTTAAGGGGTAAAAGGACTGTAGTTGTTAAAAAGCTCAGGAGAATATAGTGAGTCTATAACTTTCCGGGTCAAAACTCCCACGGACCTCAAACGTGCCATAATCTGCGTTAGGAAGGGCCAGTAGGATACGAGTCATTTCACCTTGTGTCCAAAACAGTAATCCTGTCTTTTCTCTGCTCATCAGAAATTCAGAGTACGGCGACTCCTCCGGCCGTTCTTCCTCCTGCAGAACTCCTCCATGATGAAGAAGACACTGAAGTGCATCAAGAGGACTCTGCCAGAGATTGCCAGGTATGAAGAATATCAAACAAATATTGGTTTAAAGGGGTACTTTGGATTGTTTGAAGTTTGTATGAGAAGCTTATGTGTAGTCAGCGTATTACTAGTAGATGCCGGTCAACCACTAAAGCACCATGTGGGATTTATACACTATAACCTTGAAATACTTGAATGTAGAAATGTTTAAAAAGGTCTAAATTACTCTTTTGACTCGGTTGTTAGAGTCCTTGCCTGAAGTCGTGAAGCATTCCTCTGCACCACCGACGAGGACTTTGAGATGTTTTGATTCTTCACCCTCACCCTGTGTGTGTGTGTGTGTGTGTGTGTGTGTGTGTGTGTGTGTGTGTGTGTTCCTGTCCATGCAGTGTCATCCTGCTGCTGGCGCTCCACCTGTGCCTCTTCACGATGATCGCCATGCTGCTGTTTGCTAAAAGCGAGGTGAGGCCACGCCCTGCTAAATACACACTACTGTACTGCCGATGCTCTGGCGTGCGTGTGCGTGTCCATGTTGTTGTGTCTGGACATGTACCGCACTGTGATGTCAACTTAACAGCCGGGAGAGTCACTGTCCAAAAAAAAACCAAGAGTAATGTCTCAAGGGGTTGGATGGAGAGGATAACAAATAAGTTTAAACAAGTGCAAAACCTTGAAGACCTTGAAAGGAAGGCGCTGTATGAAGTCACATAATTAGGGTTGAGGCCCAAACTATTTCCAAATGTAGTAAGGGAGACGCCCTCTGTCAAAACCCCCGGACTTCCTGAGGTTTCACTTCATCCGTCTCGACGGGGATGATGCTCCATATTGATTATTCAATATTTCTGCCTGTAGCAACTTCAAATTATAAGACAGTGTTGGTGGATATCTGATATATTTGTTTAACTTTGGCAAAATCATTAGTGGTTAAAGAACAAATGACTACAATTTCTTACCACGAAGTATGAAAACTAACTAACCAGCTCCCTGAACTTTTCTGCTCAGGATCCAAAGAAGAACGGGGAGTGGAAGTTACATTTCAGGGACCTGCCCTCTTCTCTCACCTCCCTGCTGGTGCTGCTCACCACGGCCAACAACCCCGACGGTACAGCGTCAGTAACCCCGTGATACACCGGCCTCCTTTATGTGACGGCACTCTCCTCAACTTGTCTTGTGTCCTGTCACAGTGATGAACCCGGCCTACTCCCTGAACAGAGCCTACTCCATTTTCTTCATCACCTTCAGTATGATTGGTAAGCAGTGATTGTCCCTCGTAGTCGGTGTCGGTGCTGCGGCGCTAAAAGGAGAGTTAGGATGGGTTGAGGTACGAGGTACTTCATCCAGAGTCAGTTTATGAGCAGCACAGGATAGAAGCAATGTTGTGCTGGACCAGTCAATATCAGATCAGGTGTACGCTGTGTTTAGAATACACACATTGCTTTACAAACAGCCCGTTTCCCAACATGGAGCTGATGCCGTTAACCAGGCTCTCTAGGATGTCACCACAACAACAAAAAGCCGTCATTTCAACACAGGGAGGTGTACCGCTGCCTCCATCAGTTAGTCTGTTTGTACTGTTGTGTGGTTCAGATTCACCAAAGTCACCCAACACCACAAACAGACTGATGGAGGCAGTTAGTAGACCAGTCGGAGGCTTTGATGGGAGCCGAAATGGCGGCTTCAGTCTGCGAGGTGAAGCGATGAAGACACTCCTCGCTGTCTCTCCAAACCGCCATCTACCGCTTGCAATACACTGACCATGGATGAGGGCCTCACACTTTTAAAAACACCCAAACTGTCCCTTAAAGTAAGAATAGTATTATATAATAACGTTTTTTCTTTGTTTTGCTTCCTTGTAGGAACCTACTGCCTGATGAACCTACTGACAGCCATCATCTATAACCAGTTCAGGGGCTATTTACTGGTGAGTCACGCTGCACATGTGGGGCAATGCGGAGGAGGAGGAGCGTTTCATCGCCCTGATGGTTATCTGGTTACAGCTCCACACAATTAGAAGAGCAGAAATGTATTTATTGGTGAAGACAACAATTGAATTGTTCTGCTTTTACACCCACATAGCCACACGGAGCTCGAATATTTCTATTTTCAAATTTTTATTATATCCGCATGTTTTAGAGCTTTTCACTACACGTCACAGGTCTCTTGCCTCTTGTCGATGTTGCTGAGGTGTATTTTTTTAATAACCTTTTGGCATCCATTAGTGTCTACTAATCTTCTTCAGCAGAGTCTTGCATGAGTTGTGTATTTCACCACAGTGGGCATCCAGTTCTCAAAGAAATAAAAAGTTTCTGATGTAAACATGTATCATGACTTGATGTTCACTTTGGATTTACTCAACTTCAGCAAGTTTGACAAGGAAACTATTGGCTGAGCTGAAATGTATAAAAAAACTCTCCCAAAACCTGAAAACTGAGCTGCGTACTTTTTGAAATGGCCATAACAGATGAGAAGTAGTAGCAACGGCATTACCTCGACAATACCTTCAAAAACACTTATACAGTATAATATCTGACAATATACATCCTCAGATATTACAAATACAAAGGCATCATCTTCTGGATTGGCGCAATACAAAGACAAGAGACAAACACAGTGTGCATTGTTCACAATAAAAAGGGGAAATGCTTGAAGGAAACTGTTTAGATGTGCAGTCAGTGAATCTTTCTGATCGTATTTCTTTTTCCCCAGATGTCGGTCCAAACCTCCATCATCAGGAGACGACTGGGGATCCGAGCTGCTTTCCAAGTCCTGAGCTGCCAAGGAGCCCAGCAGGCTGCCGAGTAAGAGAGACCCGTACATCTTATTGTAGTTGAACAAGTTGCATTGTTTGCTTGTTAGCGATGACAGAGCGGTTCACAGTAAACGGCACCGCTCAGGAATATCCTCCCCACGAGTATTCAATGAGCAGGAAAACATAGAGACGGGCGTATTGCTTCCTCTGCTCAGGGACCGGGTGGCTGTGGATCTGGTGCTGAGGGTGATGTTCAGGGTCCAGATGAAGAGCTACTACAGAAAAGCCATCACTGAGGTCAGAGCCGGCGCTCACGAGTCATTGCTTTAGTCTGATAACACTGGGACTTTATTTTGCAATTGTCGTTTTAAACATTGCTTTTGTAACTTTGTGAAACAAAATCTGACATAATAAAATACTAAGGAATAATAAATACGTACATACATACATACATACATACATACATACATACATACATACATACATACGCTTAATTAAACTAAAATCTTCAAAATGAATATAACATATTTATCTGAATCAAACATAATCCTGGCGTCAGAACACATTCAGATGAGAGGATGCGTCCTCTGGTTCTTCCTCTTGACTGTTTTCCTTTACGCCATCTGGACTCCAGGAAGTGCAAAAGCATGCCGATGTGGCCTTCATGGACCGAGAGGCGTTCAGGAAGATATTCGATGAACTGGACAAAGATCGCATTAAGGAGGTAGAGAAGTACCCGAGAGGCATTGCTGCCTTAAAGATTCCTCAAACATTTCCTTTCACTTTGACATCTGTTTCATGCTTCTGACTGTGTGTGTGCGTGTGTGCGTGTGTGTGTGTGTCTCAAGCACCCTCCATTGCCTGTGTACAACTCTCTGGTCCTGCAGAGACTCCAGATGGTTTTCAGTCACTACTTTATCACGATACTTGGCAACGTGGTGGCACTAGCCAATGTCATCTGCATCTGTGTAAGCTACACACACACAAATACACACATAGGCATACATGTATATATTGATACAACCTCAAACGCTGTCTGCCATATGGAAATGTTACCTGTGTGTGTGTGTGTGTGTGTGTGTGTGTGTTTCAGACCATCTTGGTGCTGAATGCTGAAAAGTCCACGGCAGAGAGAGACAGCAACATCATCGAGGTGAACAGTCATATCATGTCTTACGGGTGTTCACGGTCCTAATCGACCCCCTAAACTTTCCCCTCGCACCGCCTTTAAGTCAAACATGACACCTCGGCGTAATAATCTTGAAGATTTGCGTTTAATGGTTCTCAATATGACATTCAGAGCATTACTATAGAGGCAAACAACTATTTGCTAGCTGGCTAGCTAACGGCAGCCGCCGCTCTCCACTTCGCTCATACGGCGGTTATCGCCGGTCGGGGTGTGGCATTTTCGCGGAAGCGTAGTGCTCCGCCTTCTGTTTGCCCCCTTCAGGAAAAACCTGTTAGGTTTGTCGACATTTTTGCAGTCGTTTGTACAATTAGCTCTGTTTGCACTATTAGCTCTGTTTGCACTATTAGCTCTGTTTGCACTATTAGCGCTGTTTGCACCATTCGCCCTGTTTGCACCAATAGCCCTGTTTGCACCATTAGCCTTGTTTGCACCAATAGCCCTTTTTGCACCATTAGCCCTGTTTGCACCGTTAGCGCTGTTTGCACCATTAGCGCTGTATGCACCATTAGTCCTGTTTTCACCAATAGCTCTGTTTGCACCAATAGCGCTGTTTGCACCATTAGCCCTGTTTGCACCATTAGCCTTGTTTGCACCAATAGCCCTTTTTGCACCATTAGCCCTGTTTGCACCTTTAGCGCTGTTTGCACCATTAGCGCTGTTAGCTCCGGCTCAGCCGTCACCATGTTGAGAGCCGTGTAGAGGCCTGCAATTGACTGTGAATATTGAACCCTGGTGTTTTTGATGATCAGGTCTTTTAATCATCACACATGAATCACACTAAAGATTCACACCACTTATAATATCATAATAGCTCCAGATCCCCATTAAGACAATAGAAAACACATCAGCGGGTCACTCGTTTTATCCCACCGTCTCAAATGAACGTTGCAGCTTTGTTCAAATTATAAGCTACTTCATAAATGAGCTGACCTCAGTCTTCATTGTCCAACCGTCAGACCATCAACATATGCTTCATCCTTTACTACCTGTTTGAAGTGTGCGTGAAGATCTTTGCCTTCGGCTGGAAGGGGTACCTGTCCTACAGGAACAACATCTTCGACTGCTTCCTCACCTTCCTGCTCCTGGTAACCGCCTTCCCTCACCACTCTTTACTAATATCACATGTAGGAGAACACATCTGAACTTTAGTCAAATGGAGAAAGATGACAGCAAGGGGCAGATTTACTTTTTCTGTCACACCGCCCACGCAGTAGCATCGCTAACACGACACTAATGTGTGTCCAGTGTCCCGTAGCATTTAGCCTGTTGGTCTTTGGTGGCTGGAGACTACATGCTTAGTATCCATCCTGATTATTAAAGGAGTCATTCATCATTTAAAGGATTGACCAGCTGGCTTTCAAAAGATAATTAAATCCTCCTCCCAACCCTCACTGCTCACTGAGTAACATGTTAGATCTCAAATGTTTCATCTCTACAAGAAAACAACATGTTTTTGTGGCGTTATGTGCCAGATTGTTTCTTGGCAGACGGTTGTTCTTCTCTTCTTACTCTCTTACTCATGTGGTTTTCCCTCCTTCAGGTCCTACAGATCACTATATTTTTCACCCACAGGCTTCTGAATTCTCACGGGTAGGTTTGTGTTTTCTTCTAATCAATTTCAAGTGATTGTTTGTCCATGAAGGTTCACAGTTTTGGGTTTCAAACGTAACTTTATTTAACAAGATCCAGGACAGGCAAACAAAGAAATTTAACATTTGAAAATAAAAGAGAAATCCACATGAAAGACCGAATCTAAAACAAAAAGATCAGCTAAGAACATAAACAAATAGCAATGGAGACCAATGTCCAAAGTGTCATCGCTTCATCGTTTTATCCTGTTAGACGTTTGTGTGAAACTGTCATAAAGGATTCTCGAGTTATGTCACAAAACAAAACATATTTTGTGACCTTTAACCATCAAATTTGAAGGTGGACGTTTATGTCAAATACATTTTTCCGACTGCACTTTATTACGTGTGCAGCTGCCATTTTTTGTCTGTATTAGTTGTTCAGATGTGAAGTTTCTGCGTATGAAAAGCTGAGAATGCGTATTAGCTTGACACAAGAATATTAGTTGTAGCGGCAGGAGAAGAATTGTAGAAATGTCTCTTTTTAATCAGTAAATGACCTAACAAATGTTTTCTGTGTGTGTGTGTGTGTGTGTGTGTGTGTGTGTCTCTGTGTGTCTCACAACAGGGACCCTTCCTTTGAAGCCTCAATGTCTCTGTGGGAGATGGTTCGTTTGATCAACATGCTGATTGTTTTCCGCTTCCTGCGCATCATCCCAGATATCAAGGTGTGAAACATTGTCATGCGCAGCCATCATAATGACCCATAACACAACATTTCAGACACACATCTTCATGTACAGACACTGCAGTCTCATCACTGTGTCTTTCTTTCCCTCGTTGCTTTTCTCTGGTCGTCCAGCTCATGGCTTTGGTCGCAAGTACACTGTTGGACCTGGTGAAAAACCTCAGAGCCTTTGCAGGGATACTGTTGGTGAGTCAAAAGTGAAGCCAATGTGGCCGTACACCTGCATTACCTCTACTGACCAACAGGGGGCGACTCATCTGGTTGCATTAAGAAGTCACATTAAATAGAAATCTGTGAGAAAGTGACTCTTCTTCTCCCTTGATTTATTCCATCAGTAAACATTGTAAACATGAGTTTATTTCTCAATCTCCAGTTTCAAGTCTTCTTCAATGCATCAGAGATCATTCAGGTCTTTATTTAGTAAATTATGGACCACTGAGAGTCAAACCCTTTTAGTTCATTAAGGTTAATTCTAACCTTTTTGGTTGCTTAAAACCATTTTTTTGTCCCTCTTTTGGCAACAAAACACAAGATGGCAAAGGCCGAAAAGCCAAACCCCTTCTCCATGAACCAACACGGTGACTACGCGTTGTCGTTGTTTGCCCCGTCTAACGTCTCGTGTCTAATGTCTAATATTACATCTTCCGCAAAGGAAAATTACTTGTTTGTGAAAACATTCCTGGCAAATAAACGGTTTCTGATTACCACTTCCCATGTAATTAAATTCAATTCAGTTTACAAATTTGCTTCACAATCTGAACACATACGACATCCCTCTGTCCCGGGACACTCACATCGGATCAGGAAAAACTAAAGAAAAAAATACTTGAACAAGGGGGAAAAGGGTAGGATGGAGGATCCCTCTTCCTGGATGGACAAAGCAGTAGATGTCATGTGTACAGAATGAACAACATGACAGAGTTAGAAGAAATTCAATGCATAAGACATTAATTGTTAATATAATGAGTACTAGCCCTGAGGAAAAAGTTATGCGTAGTAGAATAATAATGACAATAAAAGCAGCAATGGTAGTGGCAATGCAGCTAATAATTAAAATAATGATAGCAGGAGCTGTTAGGATCCATGTGAACCTGTGAGGAGAGAAAGCACAAAGACTACGTGGAAGGAGCAGAGATAATGATGTGCATTAATGCATGAATTCATACAGAAAGAGATAGAGAAGAGTCTTAAGACGCTTGGAGGGGGAAGCGCAGGGTTATTTAGTTGGTTGTAATCTGCAAACTTCACCACTAGATGTCACTAAATCACACACTGCTCCTTTAAGCCCACCATGTGATGTACGCTCACTGTTTGCGCTATAAATATGTTATAAATTGGTCACTTTTGTGTCGATGGAATCCCATCACAGACACACTTTTAAAGATGTTTACGTTGACTGGAGGAAGCCTAACAGCAGGAACGGGGTTGGTGTCTTCTTCGCGCTCTCTCTGCAGGTGGTGTACTACGTGTTTGCCGTGTTTGGGATCTGGCTGTTTGAGGGAGCCATCAAACCGCCTCCAGAGATGAGGTATGAGGTCATCTGCAGTAAGAACACACGGCGGAAACATTTTGTGTCGCTTGGCAAAGAAAGCAGAAACACTAAATCATGTTCAGAACCCGTTTACCTTCAATCCTGAAAGTGAGATGAGCAGCTGCATCTCCCACGCATTAGAGTAACAAACAGAGGCACACTACTGACTTCACAAGCCCTCTTTCTACAAGCTACTTGACCCAAATTGTGGAGATCCTTTAATACGATGTACAGTCGTTTACCCTCAGTTAAAAAGCAACACAATGTGTATTTTAAGGTGCAGAATATGTTCATTATGACGTTCATTGTATAGAATAACTGTCTGTTATCTGTGCATAAGACAGTAAAAACATCTTGAATCTTGAAGGGACTCGCCTCTCGAGGTACAAGATTGCACTGGCCGGGTGCTAGCAGGTTAGCGTGTTTATTTCAGGAGACAGATCTCTGCAACACAACACTTTCTGTTGATAACGTCAGTTCACTTTCAAAATATATATATATATATATATATATATATATATATATATGTTTTAAGCTAAATTCAGGCCAGATCGTACACACTGCATCTGGAAGGAAGCTGCAGGCTGAACGACCTCTGCTCTGCTGCTGGGTCGGACGCTCCACCGAAGAGGAACAGTGCTATTAGTTACAGATCGCAATCTCAAGGCTACATCTGTTACAGAGAGTGATGGTAGGAATCTGAGACGCTTTCTGTGTGTGTGTGTGTGTGTGTGTGTGTGTGTGTGTGTGTCCCAGTTTGATCTCCAATACCTCCATGGAGAACATCACCTCTAACTACAGCGTGCAGTGTGGCACCTATGAGCAGCTGGAATACTGGCCGAACAACTTCAACGACTTCGCTGTGAGTAGAACGACTGCAGTCGACTCATCCGGGTCTACAAATCTGTGTTTTTGATTTCTTTACACTCGTGCTCTTCATAACGTAATTAGATACCTGTTTGACATTTGATGATGACGAGCTAGCTACCGTTAGCAATGACAGCCCACTGATCGTGTAGCGATGGGTTAGGGACCGTGAGTTCATGTTTTTGCAACGCTGAAGGCTGCTGGGAAAAAAGTCTCTCTCTCTCTCTCTCTCTCTCTCTCTCTCTCTCTCTCTCTCTCTCTCTCTCTCTCTCTCTGTCTCTCTCTCTCTCTCTCTCAGGCAGCCATCATCTTGCTGTATGATGTCATGATAGTCAACAACTGGCAGGCCTTCATAGAAGTATACAGCAGACACACCACAGAGTAAGAAAGCAAAAAAACGTTTGCAGCTGGCGATGATGATGATGATAATGAAGATGATGATGAGGAGCGTGTTTTAACTTGTTTCATTCCAGATGGTCAAAGATCTACTTTGTGTGTTGGTGGCTCACCTCTTCTGTCATGTGGGTCAACTTGTTTGTGGCGGTCATTTTAGAGGTCAGTTCCCTCAGACGGATACATACATACATGCATGCATACATACATACATGAATGCAAACATATATACATACATGCATGCATACATATATACATCCATACATAGATATATACATATATACATGCATGCATACATACATACATGCATGCATACATATATACATCCATACATCCATCCATACATATATACATGCATGCATACATATATACATATATACATGCATACATACATATATACATATATACATGCATATATACATGCATGCATACATATATACATATATACATGCATACATACATATATACATGCATACATACATAGATACATATATACATGCATACATACATATATACATACATGCATGCATACATATATACATGCATACATACATACATGCATGCATACATATATACATACATGCATGCATACATATATACATGCATACATACATATATACATGCATACATACATAGATACATGCATCCATGTATATATATGTGATACTGTGGCTTAGTGGTGAGCAGAGTTCTTCAATCAGAGGATCGGTGGTTCAATCAGTATTGAAAGTCTGATAGATCGCACAACAGCTGGTGGTTTACTCTCTCAAGAGACGCAAAACTAAAACTGACACATCAACAAACCACAGGGTCACATTTCCCTTTAGCCTTTTATTATACTTCAAAGATGAGCTCTTTAGTGCCACAGACGGGGTCGGGCTTCAGGAACAACGAGTGTTTGCTTCCGTGACTCATCCGGCGTTATCTTTCAATACAAACTACGTAATAAACACAGTAATCAACGGCGATGTTTTCTGACAGAACTTCATCTATAAGTGGGACCGGAGTCACAGCTGCTCTGTCACCGACGTGGAGAGGATCCGATATGAAACCTCTGTTCAGTTCATGTTCAGGTAGGAAGACGCTGATGCTGTCGTAAGTCGTACATCTTGAAGATAAATAAATATCACGGCTCACTCCTTGACTCTCTCTCTGCAGAGAGCAGATCCAGGAGCCGACCGAAGAGGAATTACTATGTCAATTAAACCGACACCCCCACTTACACCTACACTGGTGACACACACAGCACCTACATGCACACACACACACACACACACACACACACACACACACACACACACACACACACACACACACACACAGCACCTACATGCACAAGTCAAGAGACTGCTTCTAATCTACCCGTCTATCTTGTGGTAAATGCGCTGAGTTGTCAATAATACAACGTTGTTGTACTACAAGTCCTACGTATCATCAACTGTTTTATTATATAATTATTTACTTCTACTGAAACGAGTAGGTTGTGATTTTTTTTTACACTTTTTTTTGTTATAGCATTGGTTGAGGCTGAACAGGAGTGGGTGGAGCCAAAGAATCACAAGTTGCCACGCTGAAGTACTATTCAGTATCTGTTAAAGTATTCGCGATAACCGCACAAGGATATAATCAAACTGTGACTACAGAAAGCTCAGACCGAAATCTCTAAATCTTATGAAACCACTAGTTTCACGAGAGTGAAAACTAAATGTAATCGACTTCAGTATGAAGTGATGTGAAGTCGGAGGGAAGGTTTGTTTCTCCAAAGAACAAACAATAGACTGTAACAATGTACACAAGAATAATGATTCTGAGTTAGTCAGAGGCAAAACCTCCAGTTCAGAAAAGTGAAACAAACGCAAAAGTGCCTTAAAGTTGCATTCTCTCTACTGACCAGCAGGGGGCGACTCCTCTGGTTGTATAGAAGTCTATGAGAAAATGAATCTACTTCTCTCTTGATGTATTCCCTCAGTAAACATGAGTTTGTGTCTCAATCTCTAGTTTCAAGTCTTCTTCAATACAGCGTGATGCTCATTTCGTAAATTATGATCATTTAGAGTCAAACAGACCATAAAGCAGGGGACGCTTTAGGGGCGGGGCTACAAGGTGAAAGTTATTTAGTAATTAGTAATCTTATTCAGCGTCACTTGTACTCCACCCGCTCGTGTGACCTCCGGTTGCAAAAACAAACAAAATGTTGACACTTTGAGTTGTGGGTTTTTCCAAGTATCTTGTCTCGTCAAACTCTGGTATATGTGTCGGCAAAGAATGTAAGTATATATGTATGTATGTATGTATGTATGTATGTATGTATGTATGTATGTATATATATATATATATATATATATTATGTAAAAAACTGCTGCTGTAAATTGAGAATGATCTTTATGTTGTTTGTTCACAAACAAATTGCAGATTTGTATATTTCACTGGCTGCAGCTCCAGCAATAAAACTGTAAAAAAAAAAAAAGTAAATGTTGGAAATTTTCAAATCCGCCCTGCTCTGTCTTGATAACCGTGACTCACCCGCAGGCTCACCGCAGGTCAGTTACACAAACTTTTGGCTCGGTGTTGTGTACGAACAATAACAGTGTGGCTCAACCGCTGCAAGGAAATGTACTGCGCTGGTATGTGACGCAAGTTATTTCATTTATTTATAACCTGAGGTCACTTCCCACAAATTTGCCTTGAGAGGCTTTACGATCCGCCTCAAAAATATTACAAGAAAATTTGAAGAAACCTCAGGATGAGCCAACAAGAAGGGATCCCTCTCTCAGGCAAACAAAATATGGATAGATAGCAACTTTATGGTTGGCTGGATAATATGATTCATAATACAGCTCACATGTGTTGCTTCAGCTTAATGGTTACATGTGACAGAAATATATTTCCAGTTTTATTACACCTAAAAGTGGCCAAACCACTTCAGCCAAAAATAAAATACACAATGCAGGATGTTGTCTGCAAGAAGAAACATCCACCAGGAACCAGGAAACGCACTGAGATGACACTGTGACCCAGAGCTCTGCCTATTACTGAACATCAAAGAAACACCATCGCCTGATGCATGTCCCGCATTATGGTTATTACTATTTATTTTGTACTTCCTTCCTTCTCTGCCTGAAAACCAGCCACTCGCTCACACGGTTGAAACTGAAAGTAGATGTTGGAGTCGTGCTGGAGTATCTTCCTTCTACTTTGTATTCAGACCTTTAAAAACTAGATTTAGTATTTCTAGAAAGGACAGAGGGCCTTGGTGTCTATGCGAACACAATCCAAGTTCAAATGCAGTTTATTTGTAGACAAAAACAGGGAAAATATATATGTAGATTTCTTTTTTTTAATCGAAAGGTTTGGATGTGTAAAGGGAAGCAGAAATGCAACTGATATGTCAATTATGTTGAGATACAGCTCGTCACCGCCTTTTGTGAAGTGTTATAACTGTGTAAAGATATCTACTAACAGATTTTAAATAAATATTTTGAGAAAATCCAAAGACTTCCTTTTTTTATTTCATTGATCATTTGGATTTATCGAGAGAAGCACTAGCTCCCTTTTATAAATAAGCTAGTTAGTCTTTTTTTAATGAGATGTATTCTCGACCGCCACAGCAAGGTCAAAGGTCACGCAAAGCAGCCGCCTTGGAGGTCACAGAAACTTTTTAAAATGTATTTCTTGTTTTTGCATAACCATGATTGTGTTATGTGGGGTGAAGCTCATGTTTTGACAACATTATCTAATCAAAACAACATTTTATCACAACATCTTCAGTCTCGTATCGCGGGCATGAGTCGCAATAGAAGTTTCCGACCCGCTGTTCAGAAGTTAGCATGAATGCTCATTAGACTTTGAAATAGTAGTCTGACGGAAGAATCCCTACTCAAGATCCACTTACTATCTTTTTCCAGAGTCTTCTTGTATTAACCAATTTTATTTATTTTATTCGCCATATTAATAAAACAAGGTTTAACCCGTTGAAAACCAGACCTCCTTTTCCCTGTTTGAGTGTTTTTCCCTGTGTTTGGGTCGTAGTAGGAACCCCAAATTAAATCCAACATTACCTTTTTGGAAAGATTAGGACTTGAATAATAAGAATCTGCAACACAAATAACAATAAACCAAAGCCTTGGCCTGTTAGGAAGTAGTTTCAGTCAAAAAACTAAGTTGTTTTTTCAAGACAGCATTGAGTTATCGTGACAGAGCTCTGTCTTTAATCTCATGATGTTATGCTTCCTCATGTCTGAGTGTATCTGTGTTTGGCATCAGTCAAAGTCTCTCCATCTGTCGCTCTTCATCATGTTGAAGGGTCGACACACACACGCTCCTCTGCATTCTTCTTTTGTGGACAATATCACATCTTGTTGTATTAATTAATCAATGAATGTGATGTTTTTGGCTGATCCATCCCAATAACAATTAACAAAGATTTGAATAAAACGTGGTTAGACGGGAACTTGCACAATGTGGCCCCTTTTTAGATTATTCTGTACAGTCAGTTCTTTAAAAAAAAAGGCTAAAAACAGAGATATAATTTAGAGCGCTCACATCCAGTCAAACGTTCAATTTAGAGTCAGTTTAACCTAAGCTGCTTGTCTTTGGACTCCATCGAACCCGCATCTCTCTTGCGGTTCCCCTTTTTATTTGGATTTATTTTACTTTGTATTGTTTTCTTGAGTTGCTGTATGATGGTAATTATCCATTTTACCGATCTGTAATCTACTCATACCGATTGGAAAGGGCGTGTGGTGCGCGGTCTGCACTGTAGAGGGCGCCATTGCGCCTCGCGTCGGCGAGTCTGCTGGCGAGTGTTCAGAAGAAGAGACGGAAGAAGAAGAAGAAGAAGAAGAAGCAGAAGAAGAAGAAGAAGAAGAAGAAGAAGAAGAAGGAAAGCGGAAGTGCGCTCGTGTGAGAACCAAAACACATGTGTTGAACCATTTTTCTGCACTTTGAAAGTGTTGTATTTCCTCCCGTTTTTTCCGTGAAGTCGGCGGCGACGTAGAAATGAACGGTGAGTTTCATTCACGAGTGAAAGTGACGTTTTTTTTTTAACGTAGCGTTAGCTAACGTCGCTGTTTCTGACCCATGAACGCGGACCTTCGTCAAACTCACTTTACTCCTCTTTTAAATCCCCCAATATGTTCCTTCTGCCTCCTCTCACCTGCTGTCAGTCCCTTAAACGGCTCTTTGACGTTATAATGTGTCACGTTTAGATCTAATAAACGGGTTTTGGCAATATAGTGCTGCAATACTACTGTACACATTACTATGTGGTATGTAAAAATACCAACGTCAACCATACAGCCTATATTTCCATACAGCATATTGTTGTGCTATATATAGCACAAACATATATAGTCTGTGCTATATATAACCACACAGTCTATATAACCACACAGCCTCTATAATCATACAATATGGTAAAACAGAAGGAATCTCATTTACATTTTTGTAAAGTTGAACTTATTTAGTTGTAAAAACAAATGTAGCTTATTTTTTCTTTTAGCTTTCAGTGTTTTGCCCCCAAGTTACTAAAAAGACAGACTGATGCAGCTTCAACAATAAACATCAAACGTTAATTGTTGCTTTCGTGCAAGAACTTTGCCCGAAAGCAAATTCCTAGAATTTCTCCTTTTAATTTGAAACATGTCGCCAGTCTCTGTCTAGAGTTTTTTTTTTTTTCCCCCTGTTGCTGTTATCAGTACGAGTGATGGATTGAGTCTGTACTGTCTCAGTGTGCACAGAAGGGAATATTTGTAACTCGTCAGACTGGTCTGTAAACGCTCTTCTCCTTCCCTTTAAACAAGCAACCTTTGATTTGATTCCCTTGAGGCTATACGATCGGGGAATGTACAACATGTCGCAAAACCTGAGCTGAGAACTGTGCCAAAGTCATTGTTCCTCAACTGATAACCTCATTAATCTGTGCCAAAAGGAAGTCCCTGCCACAAAAAACAAATTTGCTTATTTCCGCATGGCTATTTTTATCAGCCATTCCAAATGATTGTGATCACCAAACCCCCAGACATTTAGATTATCAGGTCATTCTCAGTGATTGTATTTGTTACACAATGGCTTCAGGTGTCACGTCATCCTAATGCACCTCTCCTTTAAGACAAAGTGATATCTAAATCTATAGCATTAGCGTCACTGAGTACAACGCACCAATCAATGATGCGTGAGGTGATTTTTGTTTCCTTTAACAAAGTTGTGTCTTTGGCTCGATCTTTAGTGCCAAGCCACTCTGTTTTATTTTTGCAATTGTCAAAGAGACGACCTATTTGAGAGCATTATCTGCTGTTTGTGGCGTTGGGGACAGCCTAGGATTTGGTTCTCCGCAGCCAGCTTCATAGCAGACGCAGAGTTTGTCCGAAACGGCAACGCAAGAAATCTCAGGAACGATTTGTATCCCTCGATCAAGGGTTTCAGTAAAATCCCACACTCCCTGTCTACAGAATAAAATAGGATCTATTTACCTGCAGTGGTGTTTCAGTAATGTGAGTAATTCAACAACTCCCCTGTGCATTCTGGTCCGATCTCTCAGTAAGGTGATGAGGTTGTGTGTAATACTGGTTTTGTTTGTCCCGTTCAACAGAAGCGCTCGTTCGAGCCACAATCCCTCAGGATCTGGTGAAGGTTCTCGGTGTGGAGGTAAGCCGATACCGCCGAGCTGACCAGTGCTGTGAAACTATGAAATGTGTATTCCAGATGTGTAATCTCTCATCGATGTTCCGGTCACGTTGCGCAAAGACCTTACTGCAGAACAGAACGTGTCATGAGAAAAATAATAATAACGAGCAACTGTTTTAAATGATTTAGTTCATTGTTTTTGTAATTTTTCTTGTAAAAGACAAAAACAAATTTTTTGCTTCCACCTTTTTTTTTTTAATTTGAGGATTGGATGCCTAATAAATTATGATAAAATTGAATATCTTTATTTTTTGGACTGTTGTGAAGAATAAAACTTGAAAATAGATTTTTCACATTTTTTCTGACATTTTCTATTTGTCTTCATGCAATAATTAAAGAATGTGTTGATGTTTTTTTTACTTTCATCGACATATTCATGTTTTTTCAATGCATTAGTGAGCATTTGCCTACAGGGCGGGCTTTGCTTAGTGCTCATGCAGCGCCTGCTTCATCATCTTAATCATCTTCACCAAGTTTAAGTTTTAGTTTTTAAGATTGCACAAGTGAGATCCTACAAAAGACAACCAGCCTATTTCATAGACCAACACATAAGCCAATTTAAATACTAACATATTCATAATCACATGTTCATTTTCAATATGCTTTATTTTTTACAAAATAGTTAGAAGTTTAACTAACCAAACCAGATGTTTCCCTTGTATAGCTTCGCTGCGGTTCGACTTCTTCCAGTGTGAAGTATTTGAAAGCTTCAAACAAGTTTTAAAGTAGCTTCCCCAACACTGGTGACAAGAAAGAAGATGAAGAAAAACTACATCTACATCCACATACATATTTACATACATATTTCACATCTCTGTTCTGTCCCCGTCTCATGTTCCAGCCCCGGACCGACTCCCAAGCCGAGGCCTTCACCCGGTCCTTCCTGAAGAACGGCATTCAGCCGAACTCGCGGACGGATCTGAACAGCATGCTGAGTCACAAGGCCGTGGTTCTGGGCTACGCCAGGCCCAAGAAGGACAAGTCCAAGACCAAGAGCAAGAGGGCCAAAGGGCTGAACGCTCGGCAGAAGAGGGCCATGAAGATCTTCCACATCAAGCCGGAGCACCAGAGGTTTGTGACGATGAGAAGCGCGTCGGGAACGCCGGCGGACATCAACGCCGTCTTGTCAAAATCGTAGTTGCGAAGCGTTTGTTTGTTTTGCTCGCACCTCTCCCCAGCATCACTGTTCTTGTCATTGCCATCGCAGATACGAGCTTTTCCTGCCTCTGCATGAACTCTGGAGACAGTACATCATTGACCTGTGCAACGGGTTGAAACCCTCGTGGTAAATCAGTCCGGATCGCTGCAGATTACGCAATCACTGCTGATTTCAAAGCAATTTCAAAAGTCCTTTTTGCCTTCACAGCGTTTTCACTCTTGTATGTTCTGTTGTATGTTCTGTTGTGTGTGTTTTTTTACAGCAGTCCACAGTTTGTGCAACAGAAGCTTCTGAAGGCAGACTTCCACGGTGCCATCCTCACAGGTAGACCTTTTTCGCTAACCCGATCGGGTCGGCTAACCTTTCCACGTCCTTGTGTTTGATATGTTTGAGCCTCGATGCGTAGAAGAGCAAGACGACGACTTGCTGCACGTGTAAAGCTCACCTTCTGAGCAGCGAGAGTCATGCTGCGTACAAGTAAACCACTTTAATTCAAAGTCTGCATCGGTAGAAATTCATATTGAGGCGTTTGATCATAAGTGAAATAAATTAGAACGATGCGTCTCTTGATTTGACCGCTTACCAACCTTACGAACGAGTCGTGTTTTAACGCAGAGTAAATGTGATACGTGACCGAATGGTGTCTCTCACCCTGCTGATGGCTGTCTCCTGGGCTTTTATTGTGAAAACCTACCTGTTGTTACTAAAGCCCATCATCTGGAAGCATTTCTCTCCAGTGCTCTACTGATAGTTTCCCTCTCTCTCGTAGTGATCCGCTCTAAATGCCCATCCCATGTCGGCACCACGGGGATTCTCGTCCAAGAGTTCAAACACATCTTCAAAATCATCACTAAAGAAGACCGGCTGAAGGGTAAGACCCGGACCCCTTACTGTCGGTACCATCCGACCCGACATCTTAACGTCTGTGTAGCGCCGGCATCCAAATGGTTCATGTTGACATGTGATCTTTTGAAGCGCCGCATCCGAATGTTTCCCCGCGGCAGCGTCGTGCCCCTCGCAGCGCGGTCACGAGCTCGGTCTGACGGGCCCCTTTGCACTTTGTCCCGTCGCAGTGATCCCCAAGAGGAACAGCGTGTTCGCGGTGGAGGTCAACGGCTTCGTCTCGCACATCTACGGCAGCAGGTTCGAGCAGCGAGCCAGCGAGCGCTCCGCCAAGAAGTTCAAAACGAGAGGGACCATCGACTTGTGAGGCGTCGACCACGAGGACGCGGAGAGACAAAGAGAAACGAGACGCCGGCGACCGACGCGCAGCAGAAGCTTTGAGGCCGTTTACTGGGTTTGATATTTAAGTTTAGGTGTCACTTTATATGAACAGCGAACTCCGCCAACATGGCGCTGTGTTTACTTGGCATGGGCAGTACTCATGAGCCGGTGACAACGGTTGTGTAATGTTGTCTGCGTCAGGTTTGTCGAGTCTGAAACCCGACATCTGAGTCTCGGTCCACTTGATGGCGTTTCAGAGACACTGGCTCCAGACACTTCATTGCTGGTTACTGGCCGTATTTATTTAATGTATGTTTGGATTTTTTTACCTAATGTTTTGGAAATTAAATGCATACTTTTTCTTTTGATCAATTAAAATGGTTTTGTGCTCGAGGCCGTTTTTGCACGGCTGCTTCTCGTTGAGACAAAATTGAAAAAGAAGTGAGACGTGAGTCTTATTTTGTTACACTTGAATTGGTTTTGTTGTATTCACTTTAATAAAACACATACATATTCCTCAAAGAAAAGTGTCGGCAAAACTTCTCGACTCTTCAAGTCTCAAACGAGCTTTCCAACGAGCCGTAAGCTGTCGCTCTGCGTACGCGTCCCAGCAGTGAACCAGTCGTCAGCTCTCCGTCTTTTCACCGCGAGGTGAAGGAGTTTATTTCACTCTTGTTAGAGCAGCCAGATGGAAAAAAAAAACACCCGCTGTTGCACAGCAGTATTAAGTTTGATTCATCTCATTATTTCACTATTTAACATGTACAGGCTTTTTACGGTCATGGAAAACCTGGAAAATTAAATTTCCTGTCCTGGAAAAGTCCTTAAAAAAACTAAAATCTCAAAAGTGTAGTAAAAGTTGTGTAAATGTGTTATATTCATCTGTTCATGACGTCCATTCACGCCGAGTTTGAAATAATGAATATACTTTTAAAAGAAAGACAGTCAAAATATAAGCAGCATTCATACAGCCATCGATATAAATGTTTATTCTTTTAATCAAACTATTTTCTCTCATTTGTGTCATTTAAGGTTTACTGTATGCTTTGAATCCTCATTGTTAGTTTAAATACTACATTTTATCACTTTTCACTATATGTTTGCTCATGGACATTTGGTTTAAAGTCATGGAAAAGCATTTGGTCACAATGTGTATGACCCGTGTGTGTATTGAGCAGCAGAGGACGGCGCAAACGTGCGCGGTAACCACACACGTGTACTGCACCCTCGTTTCAACAGAAGCATGGCGGCTGCAAGCCGTAGTGCTGCATAAGTGTCGCTGTACTTCCCTGAACTCCTGCAGCTGGAGATGCTCGTTTGCCTCTCTCACATTCCTGCTCAGAGAACTCGTCTAACAGGCGCCGGCCCGGTTGACCTGGAACAGTGTGTGCTTTGACACTGCAGAATCTAATGGATTTAATATTCATCGGTGTCCTATTTGAAGACACACAGAGGTCACTCGTATCCGATTGTCCCAACACACTCAGTTTTGCAGCTGTGGCATTGTGTGAAGACAACAATATCCAGTTTGTGTGTGTGTGTGCATGCTGTAATGTACATTTTCTATTCTCAGTTGTAATTATCTTTCACAAACCTCTGTATGCAAATCATCTTCTCTCCTGCACAACACAGATACATGAGGCCTTTAGCCCACAGCTGCAGTCCCTTTGTTCTTATAACCACCACCTCGCCTCACGCGTAGACATGAATAGAGCCAGTATTTCCTCTCATGACAAGTTAATACTTTGTATGTCATCGCCCTCAACTAGAGCACAACTCCAGCTGCTTGTCTGAGCACAAATAAAAAGCCACACCCGTTAACGAAACAATGTAGAGGTCATGTTGTTTTACACCTCACGTGTGTGTCGTACCTCTGGCCACTAAACGTGTATTTATATCAATATTTAATATAAAATTGTGCAGAATGCAACTTTTTTTTGTCTGTCAGAATATTTTCACCTGCAAGTAAAATGGACTTAGTCCAAATAAAGGACTTGTGTTATACAATGAACACATGACAAGAAGTTATATGGCTTACATGTCCTATGCAGCATAATAATATGTTAAACCTAGTATCATGTATATCCTCTATAGATGTAATATACAGTTCAAAAATACTACCACGTTGTGGTTCTGACACAGAGTTGGACCTCACTCTGGCTGCTTCTAATGACCTCACACAGGCATCTACCGTCCAGGGTAGACTACCACGCGCTGTGGTCTAACGCGCGAGCTACACTGGTAGACCCGCGCGTGCTTAGTGCCTCAAGTGTGTCCGGGCCCGGTTTCGAACCCGGGCCCCCCATGTGCCAGCCCACTGTAGCCTCTACGAGGCCACCGTGGTAGACAAAAGTAGAGAAGTAACAGTTTATATTGAACTTTTGTTTCGTTGGTTAAACATAAACAATATGAATACAGCAACGAGCCCGTCAGAGCAACGCGACGTCACGTGACCAAGACGCCGTTCTGACTCGAGGGAGGGGGGGGGGGGGGCAGAGAGAGAGAGAGGTAAACTGTGTACTGCTGGAGCTTGACCATGGCACCTGATACACACACACACACACACACACACACACACACACACACACACACACACACACACACACACACACACACACACACACGCACACAATCCAATCAAGAAACATCTCCAGGATGCTCAGTGGAACCGGGATGCATGAGCTCAATGTCGAGAATCCTGACAAAAGCTGTGAATACTTATGTACTTGTTAGATTTTCCTTCTTTATTTCTAATACATTTGCATCATATTCCATCATATTTGTTATTATGGGGTTTTGGCTGTACAACGTTGAGGGAAAACAATAATTTAATCCATTTTGGAATAAAGCTGTCACGTCACAAAATGTGTAAAAAGTCAACGCTGTGAATACTTTGTGGATGCACCTACACGTGATGGACAGACTGACTCTGTGACGCTGCCTCTTCTCTGCGCAGGAAATGATTCTGCTCCAGAACAATTTAATGATCGTGCACCAGTTCAAGATGAGAAGGAACTAACAAAAGGGAGGGCAGCCTGTGGAAGTTTGTTTATTTTGTCTATTTTTAACCACAACTCCAGCTGCTTGTCTGAGTTCAAATAAAAAGACACACCCGTTTATGAACCAAAGGAGGTCATGTTGTTTTTTCACCTTCTCACGTGTCGTACACATATATGTTGTGGCCATTAAACAGGTTGTTGTTATTAAGATCAAGTGTATTTAGATCAATATTGCATATAAAACTTTTTATTTCCACCTGCGAGTAAAATGGACTCAGACAAAATAAAGGACTTGTGCAATTAACACAATCGAAAGAAAGCATGTTATGCCACACTATGACTTCTATGACATTGTGTATGCAGCACAATAACATGATAAACATATGATCTCATGTATATCCTCTAGATCTCATGTTGGTGCAGGTGTAAAGACAGTTGACGGCTCTGTGAGCCACAAGAAGATTCCTTTAGATTTCATCAGTCAACACTTCCTACCAGGAAAGTCAAAGACATGAATTCCAAAAACGTGCTTGTGTAAGAAAGTTTTTTTTTCTTTCTTACACAAGGAGGTCAAGAAACAGTGACGCGCACGAGCCCGCCCCTAACTTTATCTGAAATGGGTTTGACTTCCAGCTGTAATTCACGTGGGGAAGTCCCAGTGTGTCTCCGTGACGCGTCACCGTTCCAACAAAAGGCGCCCGCGCGCCTCTGATTGCCATTAAGGAATCTGCCGAGCACAGGACAGAGGCGAGGAGCTGTACATGCATAAACAACAACAACACACTGACCAACAAGGCTCGAGTCGTCTCGTAGATAACAATAGGCACCATGGAGAACCAGCTGATGTTTGGCCAGGATAACCAGAACCGCATCCACGCCGTGGAGAGCTCGTTCGGGCGGTCCGGGAAGCCCCTGCTCGAGCCGGGCCGGGTCCTGATCGGAGAGGGTCGGCTGATGAAAATGAGCCGCCGGGGGCCTCAGCCCAAGGCCTTCTTCCTCTTCAACGACGTGCTGGTGTACGGGAGCATCATCCTGAACGGCCGCTGGCACAAGAAGCAGAAGATCATCCCTCTCGGTGAGCAGCTCAGACCCGCAGGGAGGCACTGGGAGGGGTTCCGACATCACGGATGGACTTTGAAATAATAATAAAAAACAACCTCAGACTCTCCAAAAAAGAGGAAAATAACAAGCTGATTCCACATGTTACTGCTGCTGCAGAGACACAACTGGTCAGATTACTTTGCAATGTGCTGTTTTAAAGTAATCTGAATATGCTTGCATTACTTTTGGAATACTTTAAAGACAAACATTGTAAATATTCGAAATTTGCAGTTCATCAAATTAAATTGCACGTGCAAAAACTAATGTATATCTGAGCTGTAGGGGAGAGCGGGGCCTCATGGCACGAGCCGTCAAACTGGTTATGTGACAAACAAATCTGAGAAGAGCAAAAACTGCACTATTTATGTGGAAAAACAACTTTGAAGACGAAGTATGTTCGATTATAATCGTTTTGTTTGTTGTTGTTGTTGTTGCACAGAATAGAGGAGAACACATACATGCACCGACTACTGCTCTATATATCTCTCGTTATTGCATCAGTCTTTGTAACACACATGGATTGTATCTTTTATTCCAGAGGACAGCCAGATTGAGGACTTGGAGGACGGCGTTACAATGAGGAACCAGTGGCTGATCCGCACGCCGTGCAAGTCCTTCTACGTGGCCGCCTCCTCGTCCGAGGAGAAGCGCGCGTGGATCGAGCACATCGAGGACTGCCGCTCCAGTCTGCTGCGCAGCGGCTCCTGCCGGCCCGGGGCCCACTTCGCCAACACCTGGATCCCGGACCGGGCGTCCGCCGTCTGCATGCGCTGCTCCGGCAGGTTCACCGTGACGCAGCGCCGACACCACTGCCGGAAGTGCGGCTTCGTGGTCTGCGGCGCGTGCTCCAAGAAGCGCGCGGTGATCCAACACATCCACCCGACCAAGTGGCTGCGGGTCTGCACCATGTGCCACTCGAGCCTCTCGGCCCCGGAGGCCCCGCCGGAGGGGCCCCGCGGGCCGCAGCGCGGCAGCGTGGAGAAGATCGGCTCGGATGAAGACGACGTGGACGGACTGAGCGAGGAAGAGGAGGCAGAGGAGCAGATGGAGGACCACGACCCCAGCAAGTGGTCCAACTTCCAGATGGACACCTGGTCCACGTACGTGTACTTCAAACCAGAGCACACGGGGCCGCGCGTGGACACAGACTGATGCAGCTAAAGGGCCTTCTCATTTAAGGAAAACAAGAAAAACATGTTTATACTGTATTTATGTTTGTTTAATATGTCTTTTTTTTATTGATATAAAGTCGTCAGTTGATTTCTCCTGATACAGTGCTCAGAGGAACACTAATTTCAGTCGTGAGTGTGTGTGTGTGTGTGTGTGTGTGTGTGTGTGTGTGTGTGTGTGTGTGTGTGTGTGTGTGTGTGTGTGTGTGTGTGTGTGTGTACATGGCAAAGCCTCACCATAATAAGTTTAAACGTTAATAGTTCCTCATGATCAGCTTGTGACACGTGAACGTCATCATGTAAATACTTTACTTTATTTTTTGTATTGTTTGTTGCAGATGCTTTGCACTGCTTCTCTGGAATTGTTGTGCATACAAAAATAAAAGCAACTTGATATGTATATCTATATCTGTGTATTTTCTCTCATATGAAAACACTTTGCATCAGTTTAAGAAGTCAGTCAGGAGTGATGGACGAAGAGTATTTGAACCTTCATAACTTTTTTTGGACAGACTTTTTTGGGGATCTTTTGACGTAGTACTTGTATGGCTTTATAACTATTTATTACTTGTTTTGGACATTTTATACTAGTATAGTATTATTTGTATGACTTATAACATACTTATGACATGTCCACATATACAGTCTGTGAGGGTTAACTTTGTCCCATCACACCGTCGAGTGTTTGAGGGATGATATATTAACTATTTATTTTATGCGTTCAACATACAATACTATGATTTTTTTTTAAATTTTATGAGGTTTTATGCCATATTTGGTTTAAGAATTTACCATCAACAACTGCAGCACATTTGTAAACAGCCGAAATGATTTTAGCGAGATACAGATACTCCTAAAAACAGACAGAAATGTTTGAGGATTACATTAATCAAGGGAGAAATATACTTAAAAATACTTGTTGACCCAATAGCATTAGTTATGTTGGTAAGAGAGAGAGCGAAAAAAGAAAGCCCCGAAGCTTCATACGACTTTATCTGCACATCACTATTTCCAACGCTCCAAACTTTAACTGTAAATTATGCTGATGCAGAATTTACCATCAGTCAACACTTCCTACCAGGAAAGTCAAAGAGATAAAATCCAAAAGATATAGATGGAATGTAATATCAGATAAAGTTCAAAAAAACTACCACGTTGTGGTTCTGACACAGAGTTGGACCTCACTCGGGCTGCTTCTAATGACCTCACACAGGCATCTACCGTCCAGGGTAGACTACCACGCGCTGTGGTCTAACGCGCGAGCTACACTGGTAGACCCGCGCGTGCTTAGTGCCTCAAGTGTGTCCGGGCCCGGTTTCGAACCCGGGCCCCCCATGTGCCAGCCCACTGTAGCCTCTACGAGGCCACCGTGGTAGACAAAAGTAGAGAAGTAACAGTTTATATTGAACTTTTGTTTCGTTGGTTAAACATAAACAATATGAATACAGCAACGAGCCCGTTAGAGCAACGCGACGTCACGTGACCAAGACGCCGTTCTGACTCGGTGGTGGGAGGAGGGGAGGGGGGGGGGCGGGGGGGGGGGGGGGTGAAGAGATGTCAATTTGGTTGATGACACAAAATCTGCAAAACTAACGACATTCCCGTCAGTCTCAGCTGTAAACTCAGATGATGGACATGCTCACTGCCAGCATGAGTCACTATCAGAGGATCAGAGGTGTGATGGTTTACTGTAAAATAGTTGGACGTTTTCCTTGAATCTCACCCAAATGTTTTTTCCCTCGGGCTAAAGTCAGAAAGTCCCCAGAGAGCATAAGCATTGCACACCGAAACCGGCTTCCTGATCTCTGCAGGAAGCCAACGACACTGTTTCATAAGAACGACACTTTGAAAAAAAACAATGAATCTGGGTTTTGACTGGTGCCAGTTTGACTTCCTGCCTCTGACGCGAAGGCTACAAGGAACAAGACGATATTATTACTTTGAGCACAGAGGCCTGAATGCAGGCTGCCGACGTCACAACCGCACAAAAGCATCCTCTTTGTTCTCTTGTGAAAACAAACTATTTTTGGCCTTCTTCTTCTTCTGTCACAAAGCTATAACAACAGTAGAAAGTCCCGGTGTAAAACCAGCCCAGTCCCAGACTTCTGTCTACAAGAATTATGATTATTTAAATGAAAACACCAGTATGCTGATGCAGTGTAGTCCCTCTTAAATCTACACCTAAACACGTGTACATCAACAGTGTATACTTGTATCTGCTGGTTCCTACACTCCAAACTTTAACTGCAAATAAAAAAGGCTGTAAAGATACTGGTTTAGTTAGTTAGTTGTTTGAAATAGTAATTTGAAGTAGGCTATGCGAGTCAAAAGTACATCTTGAGTAAAGTTTTAAGTACTTCTTACTCATTCATTTTAGTTAAGTAAGGTTAGTATACACTAAATAAACTTTGGGCTTAAGCTCATACACTCACCAAAAAACCCCAAAATTGAATGATGAGGCGTTTTCTCTGAGTTACGACTTTAGTATCTTGTAACTGTAGCAGCTTTAATGAGTTGATGATTACAAGATCTGCATCTTGATCCGGTCTATTGGAGTTACTCTTTAGACTCAGAAAGTCACATTTAGAGGAGACGCTTTGTGAATAACAGAGTGAATAACAAAAAGTATAACACCGACGTGTGTCGATGACTGCAATGGCGTCACCGGCCCACCAGGGGTCAGGATCCCTCCCTTTGCATTATAAGAACTGTACGAGAGACATCTGTGGAGTCATATCACTTCTACCACACACAGGTTGCTGTTGAGGTCAGGAGTGTGTTTTCACATGACAGTCTGAAACAAAACTCTAAATACGGGTCTAATTAATGTGTTCATGCAGCATTCAGTTATGATTAAATGTGAATTTTACCTGAAACTATTGGGTGAACTAATATCCACCTTCTTCTTGTTCTTGTTCTTGTTCTTTCTATATCTGTACAGATTTTAAAGCCCCTTTTGGCTAATTTGTAACTTTTGATTTTGATCATTGCAAAAATGAATTGAATTTCAAACCAAAACAATGAGCTAAAAGACGTCGTAAAGCTCTGTAGGGCTGAGGGTTCTTCTAGTTCTCGGCGGGTCCGCCACTACGAGCAACATCTTTCAATAATATATTCACTAACTTATTGTAAATGTACCAGTTTCTTACATACCATATGAACATCAACTTAATATTGCAACTCAGTTTAAAAAAGAAGAAAGAGGCAAAGCATTAACAAAGTCACATTCAAAGGATTGACGTCACTATGGAAAGCTATTATTAAGTAAGTAATGGACTTTATTTTTCTACAAAACATGCACTTGGTGTGGTCAGTGTAAATGGGTGGAAACTACATCTTGTCATCCGTTACAAAGCTCAGAGGAGGTCAGAGCCGTTGGTCAGAGCTGACACAGTCAGTGTCATTACACCACAATCACAAACAGTGACTTTAATCTTCTGCTGCTGGAGGAAAAAAACATGGCGGCGCTCTAAGTTTCCATCCTTTCAACAGACGTTTACATCAATCAGCTCTCACACTTAAATAACCAGCATGGTGTTCAACAAAAGCAACATTGCTAGTAAAGCCAGACTTCCCTCAATAAATCAAGCTTTTTTTAATATCCAGGATATTCTCAAAGAGGTTTGGTCAGCCCACCACTTTGGTCAATACTGACATATCTCAACAAACATCAGATTTCAAGTGCCATGAACATTTGTACAGACGTTTATATTCCCAGATGATGAATCCTAAAGACTTTGGTGATTCTCTGACTTTTCATCCACGAGCAGGTCAATTGTTCACGAATTCAATGAAATAGATCAAATCCTACTGGATTGATTCCCACAAAATGTGGTATTGGCGTTCATAGTTCCCAGGTGATGTATATACTACTGACTTGATCTTCTCTCGAGCCACCAGCTGGAGCTCATTTGTGGTCATTTGAGTCAAATGTCTCACAACTGTTGCAGTGAATTCACGTTGATGCTGTTATAAATCTGGTCATCTTCTAACTTTCAGAGAATTGAATGAGATTCCAATCAGCCTCGACTCTATTTCTCTTTACTGCCAATTAGCAAATGTTAGCATGCTAACATGATGCACTGGATGAATCAATACTTGCCAAACATTACAGGTTAACATTGGTTTGCAGCACAGGCTATTGCCATTAGCAATTAGCTCGACGGGCTATCGTGCTTTGAGTCTTACACTATAATTGAATTACATAAAATGTAATATGTTTGATCCTGGGCTGCAGCATTAGCAAAAGCAGCAGTTTCCCCATTTTCTCCCATGCAAATTAAAGAAATGAAACGGAGACCCAGAAACCATACGATAAAAATAACTGGGGACAGACGACCAGTCTGAAGATGTCAAAATTGTACTTTTGCTGTACGGAGCATTATGTCACTTGTACAAACCAGGCGTTGTTGCATCATTCAAGTGAACCTTTCTTCCTAATCCTCATGTGCCGCTCTATTGACATTACAGTTTTGTGTTTGAGTTTCCTTCAAGGATGTTCCCTGTTCAGGTCAGTAGTTCCCAATCTTCAGTTGGACCCCATTAGCTCTGAATTGGCTTCATGAAACAGCTTAATCCTGGTTCAGTTTGTTAAACTCATTCAAGACAGGCTGTCACAATAAACTCTGCTTCTTTGAGCCTTCTTGCTACAGTTTCTTTACAAAAACAAACAAACTAATAAACGACATCATGGCGCATGAATGCAGATAATCCAAGGTCAAAAAGGTCCATGCTGTGTGAGAGGGGACAGTGCAGAAAACAGAATTGTAAATATGCTTTTGTTCACTCAGGGGCCGATTTATGTGTGAGGCAACACACCGACAAAGTGTAAAGCAGTTA
The DNA here is from genome assembly GCF_023055335.1 of Clinocottus analis. NCBI lineage: Eukaryota > Metazoa > Chordata > Actinopteri > Perciformes > Cottidae > Clinocottus > Clinocottus analis. Next base: position 1,556,855 of record NW_027175820.1, read on the forward strand.
TCATCTGCTTGCTCAACATTGCAAGATGCAAAAAAAACAACTATTTTAAATGAACACATGTTCCAATAATCCCTCAGTTCACGCTCTTCCTCTCTCTCGACCACACCCACACACATCCCATATGAAATAAATAGCACTATGTACAAAACTTATACAGTATGTAGGTACACAAAAACACATATACACACGATACACAACTTACATCATGTAAACAACTAACAAAATGCTTAGCCCTGTCATGTAAAAATGACTTTAAAAAAAACAAAAACCAACAAACTACGAAATGTTCTACAAGGATTCCAGCATTAATTGAGCTGTGACAGATGGAGACACAATCCAGATACGAGGCATTTTAACAATGGCGTCGTAATGGTGGTGGGTCACATTGCGGTGGTTAAACCTCCACTGTCCTATTAACAGTCTTCAACCCTTTGGACAAAATCAAAAGGCAACAATCAAAGGATATCTCCCGTATGAGGCCACAGTTGAGAAAAACACAAGCCGACCTTTCTCGTTCCATCGGCCTGTCCGTCCTGGCATGCTAATCATCTTCCTCCCACCACTACCTCACCTCTAGAGTACCGACTAAATGAATATCCCGGTTCTTTGCAGACAAAGTGTAAGAGAAGTCAAAGGCAAAGCCCAGCTTCCTTGATGAAAGACAACCGGATCTCCTTTGACAGCCTCCTCAAGTGGTGGAAAGCAGTGCCAACCTTTTGAAAAAGGGCATTATCGAAGGACAAATCTGGTTTCTTACAATTTGGGCTGTAATGTCAGACTTTTAAGAACTTATACTTATCTTTCACGCCTGACCTGTGAACTCTGAGGCTCTCCCTACGAGGCAATGTGTTACAACACATGACACACGTGACAGCAGACATGTCTGACTATCAGAGATAGAAAGAAATATGACATTTTGAAAATAAGCCAACACGACCAGAACCAGGAGCATAGACTGGAGTGAAAGTGAATCGAGTCAACATGACGTCACCCATTGGTTTCTGGACTGCGGCGTCTTGGGTTTTGTCTGTTTCCATTTTGTTTGTTTTTTTGCAACCAGAGGTGGAGCTAAGTACAACTAAATAAGAAATTCAGCGTTCAGAATGTTACAGTTAACTTTCATGTCCTTTAAAAGACGATGTAAACGGGTTAAAATTCTAAGATGAAAACACGTACGACTCTCAAACTGGATTACGGCGTGATAGGAACTTCAAGGTCTTAAAGCATATCGTCTTTTATAGACCATAATTTATGAAATGAACATCACACTGCATTGCAGAAGACTTGATCTAAATCCAGTGTTAAGAAAGAGGAGTAGCCCCCTGGTGGCCATTAGCAAGAATGCAAGTTCAAGGCACTTCTACATTGGCTTCACGTTTTCAATAATATGACAATAATATGATTACTGGTATAATTTTTGGCCAGAAAGTCTGAAAATGAAATCCAAGTAGTAATAAATTACAACTGTACCATCTGTCCCCAAGATGAGATTGAATGGAAGCAAGATTATAAATGTACAAGAAGCTGAAGAAACCTTTCCTTCACCAACGACCTGACTGCTTTTACACCATATTATCAGAATTTCTCGTTCTGTGGTTTGCTTTCTCCCTGTTGTCACATCGTGGCTCTTGCGTGGTCCAACTGCTCCTTGGCGTGCCAAAGTTCCTCTGTGGTCGGTCCTTCGGGTTGGCCTTATTCTTGTCATATGCTCAAAGCCTGCTCTGGTGTGACCTCAGAGCAGAAATGAACCCTACACCTGTGGGAGGAATCGGTGACCTAGTATGATTAACAGCCCTGCCAGTCTGAGAAAGTCTGTGAATGCCAATGTTTGAACAAGTTTTCTCTCCTGTGTTTCATTCGGGAGATTCCAATTCAGTGTTCAGGCTTTTGTCGCTGTAGTAAGGGTCACATGTAAAGACACTGAATATCAGTTATTGGCAGGTTCAATCCAAAGGAATCATCCGTGTGGGCTGTCTTTTGACCTCTACGCTGTCATCCCTCTTCCCCTTCTGACCTTAACCTAAGAAAATAACAGGGTTGTGCAAATATAGCTCAATAGAAGCATGTGGCTACTAAGGTGGTGTAATAGGATACATACCAGAACACATCTGAAGCTCTAATGGTGTGTTCACACCAAACGCGAAGCGAACTACATACAAAGTCAATGCAAAGACGCGGGCGACGCAAATGATGTGAATGATGTAAATGCCTGAAGATTTGCATGGCGTCGTTACACCTGTCGGCTTCCTCTTGTCTTCACTGACATCCTGACATTGTTGAATCACAATTGGAGGAATACAATATTGTATCTGTAGGCACCCAGAGCTCTACGATGGTACCTCCGATTTTTGTGTGTGTAAACCATAGACTGTCTAAAATCTAATAATGTCGCTGTCGTATTGACGCCTCAATGTCATGGAATAGCTACAATGTTAGCATTGATTGATACAAAGTCCATTTAAAAAGTAATTTGCTTGTCTTCTTGCTGAATTCAAAACCGTTTTCAAAATCTGCATCGTTCCGTAGTAAGTTCAGCATCCCGTGTGTCAAATTATTGCAATTAAATCACAGCAAAATCTGTTTATTTTGTGTTCATGATGCTGTACCAAACCAGTAGACCAGTAGGGGAGGCTGTAGCTCACGGGCAGAGTGGTCGTGATCTCCTTGAGCGGGACACTGATTCCCAAGTTGCTTCGGAGTCCTTAATGACTCAAGATGAGTAAACTGCACAGAATAATTTCCCCACTATGGGATTAACAAAGGATTATAAATAATTTAAGTGTGTGGCTTGCTAGATACCGTGAACACGGCCTGATTAAATAATGGACCAAAACACTATGTTTAGTTTTCCAATGTATCTGGGAATGCCACAACACATACAAAGAAGCAAGAGTGGTTATTTTTGTCGTGTTTGATGAAGTGTTGGTATTTTCATAGAGATGAAGCCCCATTGCTTCCGGCGAAATCCGTGCAAATGCACGGCTAAAACTCGCTTCGCGTTTGGTGCGTACGCAGCTTGAGTGCCAATATCCAGTTTAGTACAGGAGACAATCCATACAAATGAATCCGATCACAGTTTCAGGCCGAGGTTCAGAACCTCAGCGCAGATCCAGTAACTGCAAAATCACATCAGTTATCAGCGAAATCAAAGGCAATAATCCAGACGTGGACATACAGTGAAATTATCAAGTGTTCTTCAGACGAGTGTGTCAGCTGGCATTGGTACACTGGGAATCCTCCACGTCAGCGTATTTCCAATGATAGCACAGTCCACGTGGTGCTATTAAGGCACCGTGCAGTCCCGGTCCACGCAGCATTCAATGCAACACACTGGACCTTGTTGACGTTTATCCCATGGCAGCCATTTTGAAATTGTCACTCTTGGGGTGAGAAACTCAGGATTGAACATCATTCACAGATTCCTCTTTAAAGATCTACAGAGTCTACCAGGTTGCTTTGTAACAAGATCAAAGCCTCCGAGCGTGGTCACCCAGAACAAGTGGAAACTCTGAGACAGGTTTGGACAACATATATATATATATATATATATATATATGTATATAAACCACTGTGGTGGTTTAAAGGTGCAATCTGTAAAATCTTGCCCACCTGTTCCAAACTAATAAGTGGCAGCATTTCCTTCTCTACTACTGGGTCAATTCTGTCTCCATTTACCTTTGTTATTGCAAAACAAAAGCCAAAGTTGCATTTACTGTGCCACGAACCGGAAGCTGTACAATTTGGTAGTTTGTTTGAGTAAATCCAGACGTGCAGAAACAAGAAAAACGACTTGGAGACGACTACGCCGGAAGGGAAGCATTCGGCAACGCCGGGAGAGGGATCTTCATTTAGTGGATTTGCAGAGCTGTAGCAACTGTAATTCAGGCAGCGTAACCCCGGGTCGACTGATCCCGAGGGACTCCCGGAGCCGCCGCCCTCCTCCTAGCGACGAAACAAATATACAATTTTTTTTTTTTGGAATAACTTCTGGACAGATCCTACACATTGCACATTTAAAACGTTGGAAAAACATGCCAGTCTGTCGGAGTTTCTCACCCTGAGTGTGGAAAAAATGTAAAGTACCCCCTCCCTTGTGGAATTGTAGGAGCTGCAGTCATGTAAGGAAGCTCTATCTCCTTGCAGTCTTTCTCTGGATATAGTTTTCACTTCCTGCATTCAGCATGTTGTCCAGTGTCAGTCCTGTCTACACCATCTCCTGTGAGGTGTAACGTTGGGCTGTAAAACTTACATTAAGAGGGGACAGTGTGTGTTTCTTTCAGTGTGTGTGTGTGTGTGTGGGCCTTCATGCACGTAAGCGCATGGGTTTTATTTGTCTCTGCGTCTTTTTCAACGTCCGTATCTTCTCCCGTGTGTGTGTGTGTGTGTGTCACTGTCTTGGGTACGTGGGATAGTGTCTTGGTGATTGTTTGTGTATGTGCGGCTGGGACTGAGCGTGTGCGTTTGCCAGCGGCAGCGTGGCGTGGTGGTCGGGAGGCAGGTGGGTGGACAGCAGGTCATCCTCTGCAGCATCACCTACAGACAGAGGATAAATATGGTTGTTACTTTTGAGGCTGCTGCTACTGCAGCTGTGTCTTCATCACTTTACAGAACCATGCTAGCCTTGCTTTCACGTTGTTTGCTAAGCTAAGCTAACACTGTTCCGACTCCAGCTGTACTTAACACTTAAGTACAGCTGGAGTTAAGACATAAAATTGATGTTGAAAAACAGCCAAGAAGTGCAAACTGTTGGACTGTAATTTAAAACCTGAATACAAGATAGTAATCTTAATTAAATCTGAGAGATTACTCTGTATTATCTTTTTTCTTTTGATAGTTATAGGGTTTTACACAGCTCAAAGAAAAGGGACTTTTTTTGTCCTTTTATGAGAAGCTGTGAATGACATAATTGGTAAGAATCACCTGTCAATCTAACGCAGTACACTCTCTGCTTTATTTGTATTTAACTAAAATGTATTTCTATCTCAACCTGATATTTAAGAGAAAAAAGCAAAACCTTAACACACATGAAACATGTATTTTGTCAGCCATGTTGGTGCCAGCACATTTGTTTGGAGCCAGGAAATGAGGATCAGGCACAAAAGCAAAAGACGGAGAAATGCGTCGTCATGCTTTTGAACTACACATAGTCTGCAATAAGCTACATAAGAAACAACAAATGGTCTGAAGGTCTGTGGGAGGGCCTACCACTGCCATCCATGCCGGTCTGGTTTCCAGTGATGTGGTGCCAGTAGACGGATCGGGGCAGGATGGCGGTGGGAGTGCAGGGGTAGGAGCCAGGCTCTGAACCCATAGACATCAACTGGGAGTCATGAAGATAAGACATAACATCAGGAATGAAGTCAATTCAGACATTTTACAAAGGCGGTTGGCACACCAGAGTCAGTGTACCTGTCGTAGATGTCGGTCTGCGCACCCTTAATTTGGAAATACAGAAAGCAGTACCAGCATGGTGTTTTTAAAGAGTTATTTTGGATTCGACAGTCACGCAATAGCAAACCGAGGCAGCGGTAGAAACAGCAACTCCTGTGTTCTACGAGGCAATATTACTTTTTTTGTCAACAAAGATGTCTGACAGCAAAGGAAAGCATTACAAATATTCTTAATATAGCATACCGGTTGAACTAGTAAGGATTTTTTAGGTGTCTAAAAATATATTTTGCCGCTGTGTCCTGTCTGTGCATTACATAAACATAAAGAGTGAAAATTTACATTAGAAATAGAACGTAAATTTGAAAATAGATAGAAAGTAAATTAGCATTAATTATTGAGTCATAATTCTAACCAGATGACAGATGTAAGACCACTATTCACTCTCTTTTAGCTCAGTTTTGGTCTCCACCACGCTCGACCAGGCGCTCACCCTGCTGTTCTTCTCCATCTCCAGCAGGACCTTCTTGTGCTGCTCTGCGATCGCCAGCGTAGAGGAGTGGACCCTCTGGTAGATCTGCTCTCCTTCTCTGGTCTGGAAGGTGTAGAGGCCTTCACCGCTGTCACACATCCTACACATGACAGCAAGTCAGTGTGGAGCCAAGTGTGCAAAACAGCACAGAATGGCCCGTACAGTATAATGGAGGATTGTCTGGAAAAATGGTAATACGCTCCTATTCCCTCGACTCTGAATGTAAATTATTCTGTGTCCCCCCTGATGCAAATGGAATGGAAACACGGACGCATTGTCAGTTTTAAAGCCGGTCCAAACATACATTTAGATGCAAAAATGCAAATGAGATCATGTTCCCTTGACGGTAGTTCATTTGGGTCCAAAGACAGACGCGAGGCATTGATTCCTTGTAGTTGGCGTTCACACTGACGTATAACAAACTAATGAACTAGAGATGCAGCGATGCAACTTGCTCAGTGACGATGCCGATACCTGGGCTCTGGGGATCGGTCGATACTGCGTATGGATTCAATATCATGTTCAATTTAATACGCCGTGTGTCTCACTGTTTGAAAGAGACTGGCACCATATGTCTTGTATAAGTAGGGCAACATCAAGCTTGACTTCAATATTGCATTCTTGATTTTGCGAAATAAAATAAAACAAATGAATGAATAGATAAAAATATACAAAATTGTTGATTATTTAAATAATGGTATCCAATACCAGATCGGCTCATTGGCACCGGTACCCGATTCAGATATTTGAGTTTTAGCCTCTAGCCTTTAGCCTCTAGCCTTTAGCCTCTAGCCTTTAATCTTTAGCCTTTAGCCTCTAGTCTTTAGCCTCTAGCCTCTAGCCTTTAATCTTTAGCCTTTAGCCTTTAGCCTCTAGTCTTTAGCCTCTAGCCTCTAGCCTTTAGTCTTTAGCCCTTAGCCTCTAGCCTTCAGCCTTCAGCCTTTAGTCTTTAGCCTCTAGCCTTTAGCCTTTAGCCTTTAGCCTCTAGTCTTTAGCCTTTAATCTTTAGCCCTTAGCCTTTAGCCTTTAGCCTCTAGCATTCGGCCTTCAGCCTTTAGTCTTTAGCCTCTAGCCTTTAGCCTTTCGTCTTTATCTGGGCCAGGACTTCCTCTTCCAGGCGCCGGTGATTCGATTAGCAACTTGAGACGTGAGACTGTATCTGAGGTAAGAGACGACTTTTACGAGTGGATTGTTTCACGAGTAGTAAGTTTACAGGCCAATAAACAGCTAAATCCTCATCAGATGACAGCCGCAGGGTTCCAAGAATGCATTTTTGGCCGAGGCGTCCCCGCTCTTTTGCTCTCCACACGTACTGTTTACCTGCATGCTACTTTACTGCACCTGATGTGTGTGTTTATGTTGTCATAAAGAGCTCACAGAGAAATACCTGTTTACAGGCCTTATTAGTTTACATGGCCTGTATTTCTGGATGACAGGACAAATAAAGATGTTCATTGACCATCAATCAATCGGTGCCACCGATGCAAAGTATGAAGCAGTTTAACAGAGGTGAATTGAGTTTGTCTTCTATGTGTATTTTAACAATTAAAACGTAGCGAGCACACGGTCACCATACTTCAAGATCCCACAGAACAATAACACCTTCTTTTGCCCTATTCAAACCTGCCAGTCTGTAGTGATACAATCAGCTCAACTAGTAATAATCACATCATCAACCAGGCATTTCTCTGTGAGCTCTTTTTCAGCAGTAACACACACACCAGGTCCAGTAAAGTGACTCATTACCTGCTGGTGGGTGATGATGCAGGATCACCAGCATCCTGTCACTTTGTATGCTTTATTAAGATTCTTGTGCTTTTGTTTGCAAAAAAAAGTGTTTTCTGTCTGCACATTGTGAGGCTAGCTAGCAGGACGCGTTAGCTTCATAAAAGGAAGTGGTAGTGGACGTAAATGAATACATTACAAACGAGACCCAGTCTTTGTGGGTGATGCAGTACAACACGTCCACAGACAGAGGGCTCTCTCGCCACACACAGACACAAACACACACACACACACACACACACACGCTCACACAAACGCACTGACACCTTTATCTGCATCCAGACCCAATCATAGCTCGCCAGGTTTTATCAAAGAAGGGGAGATAAGGAGGTCGGACCCGGCATTGATTCATCGTCTAATCTATTCAATCAATCTCTTCATGGACTCAGAGAGAGAGAGAGAGAAAGAGAGAGAGAGAGAGAGAGAGAGAGAGAGAGAGAGGTATCCTTGGACTGACCGTAAGTTCAAAAACAGAGTGCACACGCACACACTTTGGTTTAGAGTTCCAATAAACGTGTTTCATATCGAAAAGTTATTTTTTTTTATGTGTTGTGTCTTCGTGGAGACATTTAGTCAGTTCTTAACTGGTCCAGCGTTGAGGGAGAACACGGCAGACGGCTGCTCAGTGTAATCATCAGTGTAAACCGCCCTCCTCCTCCATCCATCCCATCCCCAGGCCTCACCTCCCGGCTTCGAAGGTGAAGCGCGTGGCGTCGCGTCCGTAGCGCCGCAGGGAGCAGAGCGGCCAGGTGACCAGCTTGGTGCGGGGGTTGTGGATGTCCCACAGGTAGATGTTCTCGTGGGTGATCTGCATCATGCACTCCCCGTAGATGTCCAGGTTTGGACACGGCAGGAGGAACACGTTGAAGCGCTCTGCCGAGGAGCAACAGGAGCAAAGTCAGGGCCGTCCGCCGTAGTTTGAGTTGCAATTAAGATTTTCAGATCTGGGCTTTTGTGTGTTTGTGTGTACGTGAACTACCTGTGTGTTCACACTGCACACCAGCAGCCAGCAGGTCCGGCTCTCCCATACTGATGTCATTGAGCCGTGTCCCCAGACACTCGATTGACAGCGTCTTAAACCAGTCCTCTGCCTCCAGCTCTGTGCAGAGAGAGAGAGAGAGAGAGAGAGAGAGAGAGAGAGGTTTGACATGAAGCTGAATCACAGAGCTCAGAAGTAAGAAGCCAAACGGTGAAATGCCGACACCTTCAACAAGCAGAAGTTTTAAGACTAAGGACGGAGACTGGAAACATGTTGATCCTTCTCAACTATTTATTAGTGAACAACATCCAGATTCAGTAACTATGCTCAATGGTACACATTAAAATGCTCCACATATATGACGTAAGTCCCAATCTCAGTGGCGCGTTTTTGCTTTTCTCGCGTCTGTTTGTGTACTTATTACCCAGACGAGACACACCGAGTTAATCGGTGGCTTTGAAACGCGTTGATGGGTGTAATTATTTTTACTTTGGACTGAGCCACACTAGCCATTTCCCCTTGTTCCCAGTCTTTATGCTAAGCTAGGCTAAACATGATATCAATCTTCTCGTCTCACTCGCTAAAGAAGCAGTGTATTTCACACAATGTTATCCCTGAAACTTTTTACTAAGTGCCCCAAATTTGGGATTGAAATCCTCTAAAATACTGTGAACTAACCTTTAAATAATAATAAATAAACTGAAAATCAGCAGACAAGGCACAGGGTCCTCAGCCATAACACTAAGAAAGCATGCGGAAACTTTTGGTGGAGCGTGACAAGTGTTGAGGGGAAGTTTAGTGTTTGTGTGTGTGCATGTGTGTGTGTCTATACGCTACCTGATTCACAGGTGAAGGTGCGTGCGGTGTCGTCTGTAAACACAATGGCCACCGCCTGCCGCTTGGTATCTCGAGGCAACCGTGTGATGTTCTTGACGTTGCTAATCTCCGTCACCTGGGCATCACGTCAGAGGTAAAAGGTGATTTTAGTGATATTTTTCAGCATCAAGTATTCCAGTAGTCCATATACATTTGTCAAGGGGATTTTTCATCGCATTCGGTCTGGGGACAACTTGATAATCAGATTCACAAAAGTGGAATTTAATAAAGTGCGGGGCTTATGATATGTTTACAGTCAGGCTGTTCTCGTGAAATCAATTGTTGTGTAACTGTGAGCCAGGAGCTTTGGGAGGTTGAGGAGTGAAAGAAAGAAAGAAATGATCCTTTTTTAATCCCCTTGGGGAAATTAGTCTCTGCATTTAACCCATCCTCAGTAATTAAGAAGTGGTAAGAAGCCCTGAGGCGCAATGTTGACTTATTTGTCAATATTAATTTAACCTACACCCAAACCTTTTCCTAAAAGTAGTTGTGTTGCCTGGTGCTGCTAAATATTTGTAGAAAAACACATTACAAATTATTAAAAGATTCAAGATTCAATAAACAGAAGCTTCCATATTTTGACTGCGGAAGAGTGACGTTTAGACGCACCATACAGCTTTGTGAGAGGCGGCAACCTGCCAATCACAGTAAGCCCCGCCCTAAAGTAGACCCCGCTTTATGGTCTGTTTGACCATAATTTACAAAATGAACATTATGCTGTGTTGAAGAAGACTTTAAATTAGAGATTGAAACCATAAACTCATGTTTATAATGTTTACTGAGGGAATACATCGAGAGAAGTAGAGTCATTTTCTTATAGACTTCTAGAGGAGTCGCCCCCTAGTGGTCAGGAGATGTAATGCAAGTTGAAGACACTTCCTGGTTTTCAACATCCACGATCCTCTTCTCTCTACAGAAAATACACAGTTTTCTTCCGCCGAAAAGAACGAAAGGAAAAACATGTTCTTCCCCATTTAACTTCAACGAAGGCTCAAGAGCTGCCACACTCCATTTTGTAGCTTCGTCGCTCGCAGTGAGAACACAGCATTAGCAATTTTATTGGTTTGCGTGGAATAAAACGACTGTGTTGTACCAACGTGAAACCTCTCATACGTCGTATCGTCGTGCTTACAGTGAAAGTACAAAAGGATTTAACAAAAATAGAGCAAAGTCACTCCGCAGCTTCTCTTTAAGCCCCCCTGATGTGTTGAAGGACGTTAAATGGAGGAGTGTGAAAGCAGGAGGTCAATTGAAGGAGATGTGGTGATGATGATGATGAAGAAGAACAAAAGACGAGCGAGTTCTGAGAGAGACGGAGTGAAGAAAAAGAGAAAAAGGATTGTTGTTTCTCGCTGAGCTCAGAAGGTCTTTTAAGTGAAGGCTGACGGCTTTCATTGATGTCAGTGTGTGTCTGTCACTTTGGCTTTGTTTTCTCCTCCAGTATACTTGACACACACACACACACACACACACACACACATACACACACTCACCTACCTTAGGAAAGACTCTGATGTAGGCAGACTTCTCATCAGGGTATTTCTCCAGACGGCGAGGTCCTTTGCTCGACGACTTCTTGAACACCAGCCAGCAACGCCGATAGATCTGTTAAAATAAATGTGCAGTTTTTATTTAAAAGATTGTACTCTTCAATCAGTATGTTGCTTTTGTCAGGAACAAGTTGATTAAAACCCAAACTGGGTATGACAGAACAAAATCCAGTTTTCAACCAGCAACAATCACGTCTCAGTAGAACTTCATTGACTATGATATTGCCTCTGCGAAAGGATGCCCACTGATTCCAAAAAAAATCAACAGTACCTGAAGCAACAGTCACATAACACATGGTGCATTTCTCCAACATGTCCAGGCATGTGTGATCCTGGATGGCAAACAATTAGTAAATTGTACCAAACATAACAAGGAAGCTCAAGTTGTTGGAAACCAGCTCCTAACTAGCTTTACTGCCAAACTCAGGGTTTAATATTTACAACGCATTAAGTCTCCTTAGAGACTGACAAAAATCGCCATAGCTGACTACATTTTAAGTCACCTCGGCGGGAATTGGGTTAAGTTTTCAACCAGCAACAATCACGTCTCAGTACAACTTCATTGACTATGATATTGCCTCTGCGAAAGGATGCCCACTGATTCCAAAAAAAATCAACGGTACCTGAAGCAACAGTCACATAACACATGGTGCATTTCTCCAACCTCACAGGGTTTATGGTAATGTCAAAGGTGCATCTGATGGTTGATTTTAAGCCACGCCTTCCCCATGCATAGGCAGTCATGCATGGAAGATGAAAGAACCAAGAATTAGGTCAAGATAACCTACTTTGTGAGACTACTCTGGTAGCAAGGATAACAATGGCCAGGCGTGTGTGATTGTGGTTGGAGAACAATTTGTAGCCAAACACCACAAGAAAGCTCAAGATGTTGGGAACTAGCTCCTAGTTAGCTTCACTGACAATGTCAAAGGTGCATCTGATTGTTGATTTTAAGCCACGCCTTCTCATGCATTGGCAGTCATGCATGGAAGATGAAAGATCCGACAATTGGGTCATCATAACATACTTTGTGAGACTACTCTGGTACACAAGCATAACAATGGCCAGACGTGTGTGATTGTGGATGGTGAACAATTGGTAAATTGTAGTCAAACACCACAAGAAAGTCAAAGTTGTCTGAGTAAACTCCAAACATGCTTCACCAACTACCTCTGGGTTTAATTCTCACAAAGTATAAAGTCTCCTTGGAGACTTACAAAAATTGCCAAAGCTGACTATATTTCAGGTCACCTCAGCGGGAATTGGGTTAAGTTTTCAACCAGCAACAATCACGTCTCAGTACAACTTCATTGACTATGATATTGCCTCTGCGAAAGGATGCCCACTGATTCCAAAAAAATCAACAGTACCTGAAGCAACAGTCACATAACACATGGTGCATTTCTCCAACCTCACAGGGTTTATGGTAATGTCAAAGGTGCATCTGATGGTTGATTTTAAGCCACGCCTTCCCCATGCATAGGCAGTCATGCATGGAAGATGAAAGAACCAAGAATTAGGTCAAGATCCCATACTTTGTGAGACTACTCTGGTACGCAAGTATAACAATTACCAAGCATGTGTGATCCTGGATGGCGAACAATTGGTAAAATGGAGCCAAACACCACAGGAAAGCTCAAGTTGCTGGAAACTAGCTCTTAGCTTGTTTCACCACCAACCTCAGGGCTTAATATTTACGAGATGTAAAGTCTCCTTGGAGACTGACAAAAATTGCCATAACTGACTATATTTCAAGTCACCTCGGCGAGAATTGGGTTAAGTTTTCAACCAGCAACAATCACGTCTCAGTTCAACTTCATTGACTATGATATTGCCTCTGCGAAAGGATGCCCACTGATTCCAAAAAAAATCAACAGTACCTGAAGCAACAGTCACAAAACACATGGTGCATTTCTCCAACCTCACAGGGTTTATGCTAATGTAAAAGGTGCATCTGATGGTTGATTTTAAGCCACGCCTTCCCCATGCATAGGCAGTCATGCATGGAAGATGAAAGAACCAAGAATTAGGTCAAGATAACCTACTTTGTGAGACTACTCTGGTAGCAAGGATAACAATGGCCAGGCGTGTGTGATTGTGGTTGGAGAACAATTTGTAGCCAAACACCACAAGAAAGCTCAAGATGTTGGGAACTAGCTCCTAGTTAGCTTCACTGACAATCTCAAGGTTTGATATTCACAAGGTATGAAGTCTCCTTAGAGACTGCCAAAAATTGCCATAGCTGACTATATTTCAAGTCATCTCAGCGGGAATTGGGTTAAGTTTTCAACCAGCAACAATCACGTCTCAGTACAACTTCATTGACTATGATATTGCCTCTGCGAAAGGATGCTCACTGATTCCAAAAAAATCAACAGTACCTGAAGCAACAGTCACATAACACATGGTGCATTTCTCCAACCTCACAGGGTTTATGGTAATGTCAAAGGTGCATCTGATTGTTGATTTTAAGCCACGCCTTCTCATGCATAGGCAGTCATGCATGGAAATGAAAGAACCAACAATTTTATATTGTGGATGGCGAACAATTGGTAAATTGTCGCCAAACACCACAAGAAAGCTCAAGTGGTTGGAAACTAGCTCCTAGCTAGCTTCACCACCAACCTCAGGGTTTAATATTTACAAGGTGTAAAGTCTCCTTATAGATTCACAAAAATTGCCATAGCTTTTTCATCCAAGTAGAGAAATAAAAAAGGCCTACACTATGACTACTGTCTTTACAGTACATCGTGTACATCATGAACTTCATGTATATGATATACATTATATGTGAACTTGCTGAAATGACGCAATGTGGGTTTGCCTGTTAATCAACACTTGATTAAACGTTAATTCTCACACAGAAAAGGTCGTGAATCATAAAAACAAAACCGAAAAAAAAATCCATCTCAGCTCAAATATGATTGGAAAGTCAACACGTAAACATTCACAAGAGCCCGCCCCCAGAAAAAAACACTGCATGTCCTCTGACTTCATTGTCCTACAAAACACAACAAAACAACAAACTGAGAGCTATTAGGTCCAGAAATTAAATGGAACCTCTTTTGTTTTTAGCAGAACTTTAATGGGTTGAAGTTGAGGCCACATGACGCTGAGCTAACTTAAAGATGTATGCATAATAAATAGGCGTGGAAAGATAAACAGAATGCACTTTGTTGGGAGGAAGCTAAGCGGTATATTTAGTTGATACGGTGTGACACCTCCGGATAAATAATTACACTGAAGGGCAAATGTGAGATGAAGGAGGGAAAAAAACGCTCACTATTCAAAATGCTCATGCTCATCCACGTCTACTGCCGATGCAGCACTTCAAGGTTACCATTAACGCCATGTCTAGGGTAATATCATTTTCTTGCGCTATAATGTGAGCGAAACCCCTCTGGAATATAAGGAACTCCAAGCTGCTCTGCATCAGTTTCATCTTTGAAGATGTGAGGAGGGAGCAATTAGCACTTTCTGTCGTCTTTCCCTCCCTTTCCCCCCACCCGCCTCCTCTATTTAACTTTACTTAACGCTGCTCGCAGTTTGTCTGCAGAGACCCGATTACTTCAAACACAGGATGGGCAAAGTGATATCGGGGAAGAAGGAGAGATGAAGGGAAGGAGGGAGGTGGATGATGTGGAGGACGGCAAAAAATATTCCGGCAATCAATTTCCTAACTCGGATTTAAACAGCGTTCTCTTCTTAAAACAAGTTATTTGGCTGGTGGACATTTTTTTAAGGGTCTGTCTTTGTTGTTGTGAAACTAATTTCATCCACAAGAGGCAGATGAGCACCACTACATATGTTTCATAAAAGGAATAAATCATCTTTTCTCGCAGGAAGATGTATCGCCTCGACATGTAATTGAGAATGCAGTTATTCATATGGGAACGTCCTTTTGTTGGAAACAATTTTGTACGAAGTTAGATGCAAAAAAACAACAAAAGCAAAGCGCTGCATGTGGAACATGAGAGGAGGTCACGTGTATGTGACATTGAGATCATTTTACGGTTTTACTGGAAGCTCAATGCAGTACAAACTAAGAAAACGAGTGCAAATAGAAGAAAAACCACCTAAAAGTAAACAGTTTCCTGCTTTGTTCAATTATGTTTGCAATGCTATCTGCTAAACCCTGCAGCTAAAGCCAAAGCTGCATTTAACCCTAACATGAGCCTTGCATTATGGACAACGCTGCAACGCTGCTGTTAATGAAGGAAAACCCTTCAATACTTTGTAAAATTCAAAATCACTTCTTGTACTGCTCGTTATTTGGCAAATATGTAACATTTATGTGATGGGTTTCAACCTCACACTGTTCATGTCATTGTAAGGATGGAGACATTAGAGTGAGAGCTACAGCACGCTAAATTAACAATATCGAGAGTGGTGAGAGTCACATTACAACACACACACATTGAGAGAGAGAGAGAGAGAGAGAGAGAGAGAGAGAGAGAGAGAGAGAGGCATTACAGCAGCTGTGGTAAATTGACTTACAATTAAAAAAGCCATTAAATTTTGTCAAAGGAAATACGGAGAGGCTGTGGGGAGAGAGGAGGAGACGGAGAGCAGAACAGAGGACAACAGCAAGAGATAATGAAGCAATAATGAAGGAAAGAGGAACGAGCACAAGACAGAGTGTGCCGAAACAAGACGGCAGAGGTTTGTGACTGAGAGGGACTAAGAGGACCGAGCCAGCAGTTTCCTCTCGATGATACAAAAAACAACAAAATACTCAACATGAAATTACAAATGTTGAATTCACAAATGTCTACATGGATCTGGCGCGTACGGAAAGCAGTTCACTTGAATTCCCAACTGCTGTTTGTTAAAATACAAATATGCTCTGAAATACACCACCTTGCTCTGAACCCTGAGTTTTGAGAAAATGGCGTTTAGCAGAAATGAGGACAAGTCGCTCTGAAGTGGCACACACAGTGACTCGAGTCGAGAATTGGGCTCTCAAAGCCTTGAGACTTGACTTAAAGACTTGACACTTGTGAAAATAATACTCCTCTCTATGTGCGATGGGCTGAGGGCTGTTAAGTTAAAGCACATCATGAGCTGTCGTTAGTTGGAGAGCCAGTGTTGTGCAGTACAGTTTAAATTGTACATTGTTATATGTCCAATATTGTTAGCAATATTTTCCAAGACCCTGAGTAATGTTCTATCCATTTTTAATACAGTTATCGACCTTAAAGGAAAGCGATGACTGTGTGTTTTCTTAATTGCGTTGTAATAACCTGTTTAAAGTGATCACACACCAAACAACCTTATCAAAGCTGATGCTGTAAGCCAATAGATAAAGGAGGGGTGACACAGCACAGGCTTTACAATCCTTAGATATAGCTCTGCCGTCTTCTGGTATGCAGCAAATTATAGAACGTACATTAACACCGTTAATTAGGCTAGGAAATTGACTTGGACTCGAGCCTGAAGACTTGGACTCAAGCTCAAAGAATTAAACTTGACTTGGACTCTAGCTCAAAGACTTGGACTCTATCTCAAAGACTTGGACTCTAGCTCAAAGACTTGGACTCTAGCTCAAAGACTTGGACCTAAGACTTGGACTTTATGTCAAAGACTTAGACTCTAGATCAAAGACTTGGAATTTATATCAAAGACTTGGACTCCAGCTCAAAGACTTGGACTTTATATCAAAGACTTAGACCTAAGACTTGGACTCTATATCAAATACTCGGACTCTGTATCAAAGACTTGGACTCTAGCTCAAAGACTTGGACTTTATATCAAAGACTTAGACCTAAGACTTGGACTCTATATCAAAGCCTTGGACTCTATATCAAATACTCGGACTCTATATCAAAGACTTGGACTCTAGCTCAAAGACTTGGACTCCACATCAAAGACTTGGACTCTAGATCAAAGACTTGGACTCCACATCAAAGACTTGGACTCTAGATCAAAGACTTAGACCTAAGACTTGGACTTTATATCAAAGACTTAGACTCTAGATCAAAGACTTGGAATTTATATCAAAGACTTGGATTGTAGATCAAAGACTTGGACTCTAGATCAAAGACTTGGACTCTAGATCAAAGACTTGGACTCTAGATCAAAGACTTAGACTTTATATCAAAGACTTGGATTGTAGATCAAAGACTTGGACTCTAGATCAAAGACTTGGACTCTAGATCAAAGAATTGGACACTAGATCAAAGACTTGGACTCTAGATCAAAGACTTGGACTCTAGATCAAAGACTTAGACTTTATATCAAAGACTTAGACTTTATATCAAAGACTTGGACTCTAGATTAAAGACTTGGACTCTAGATCAAAGACTTGGACTTTATATCAAATACTTAGACTCTAGATCAAAGACTTAGACCTAAGACTTGGACTTTATATCAAAGACTTAGACTCTAGATCAAAGACTTGGAATTTATATCAAAGACTTGGACTCTAGATCAAAGACTTGGACTCTAGATCAAAGACTGCAGCACAAAGACTTGAGAGTTGAATTGGACTTGCCCCTCAAAGACTTGGACTCGCAAAAATGACTTGCGATCATTTCTGGTGTTGCAACTCATTTTGGTTTTGTTTCCCTTGATTTAACGTGGACCTAAAAACAACCTACTCTGAACCCGAAACAGCCCGTGTCGCTATTAAAAAGCAAAAGTTAGTATGTAAATATTTACAGATGGTCTATTTAATAAACTACTAATGCCGGTTAACTTCAGGCATTACTGAATCTACCCGGCCTGCGTTGCAGGTCACATGATGCGTACACAACTATAAAGTCATGAATGCAACATGATATTTTAAAAGACATTTGGTTTGAACCCTCGTGTCAGCGTGGGTTCCCTCCGGGTTCTCCGGCTTCCTCCCACAGTCCAAAGACATGCAGCTCAGGTTAATTGGAGGCTATAAATTGCTCGTAGGTGTGAGTGTGAGCGGTTGTGTGTCTTTATCTGTGCGATAGTTGACCTGCAGGGTGAGCCGGGCCTTCGCCCAACGTCAGCTGGGACTCGTGCAGGACAAGAACACGCGAGTCACAACAGCTGAAAATGTTTTCATGTTGAAAGAGGAACGTACAATTACAGAGAGAGAGAGAGAGAGAGAGAGAGAGGGAACAAGGGAGGTCGGATAATTTACTTCTGACCAGCTGCTGTTTTCTCCGGAGAGCAATACGTCATCTCCCGCCCGCCCGCCCGCCCGCCGCCACGGCAACCCCCACCTCCACATGCTGCCACGGCAACCAAACCGTCCCGCTGCCACAGCATCACAATCCTGCTGAGCGAGCGCTTCTCCTTCAGCCCATCTGACACAGACAAAGGGTAGTGGTGTGTGTGTGTGTGTGTGTGCATGAGTGTGTGTGTGCATGAGTGTGTGTGCATGTGTGTGTGTGTGTGGGTGTGCGTGCGTGTGGGTGTGCGTGCGTGTGCATGTGTGTGTGTGTGCGTGGGTGTGTCTGTGTGTGTGTGTATGTGACTGTGTGCATGTGTGTGTGCATGTGTGTGTGTGTGCGCATGAGTGTGCGTGTGTGTGAGTGCATGTGTCTGTGTGCGTGTGTGTATGCGACTGTGTGTGCATGTGTGTGTGCGTGTGTGTGCATGTGCGTGCGTGTGCATGAGTGTGCGTGTGCATGTGTGTGTGCGTGGGTGTGCATGTGTGTGCATGTGTGTGCATGTGTATGTGTCTGTGTGTGCATGTGTGTGTGTGCGTGTGTGTATGTGACTGTGTGCATGTGTGTGTGCGTGTGTGTGTGCATGTGTGTGTGCGTGTGTGTGCATGAGTGTGTGTGTGTTCATGAGTGTGCATGTCTGTGTGTGCATGAGTGTGTGTGTGTGCATGTGTGTACATGTGTGTGTGTGTGCATGAGTGTGTGTGGGTGTGCAAGTGTGTGTGCATGTGCGTGTGCGTGTGTGTGTGTGTGTGTGTGCTTACAAGATGCAATGTGTAAGATCTGGGTCGCATTTTAGTTTCAAACATTCAAAAAATGAATAAACATTGTAAACTGCATGTGAAAAGGTTACAACTTTGACGTTATGCTAAATATACGTCTGTGTGTGGACCTTTTAAAAATGTGTAAACAGTGATGACGGAACGAAGTCGCACCAACCTGCGTAAGGGCCTTCAGAGCACCACCAAAGAGTGCGAATGTGTCCTCAATCAGATGTGTGTGCTACTAGTGAGTGGGTGGAAAACATCAGCAGGAGTCCCAATATTTATGGGCCAGGTATATACACATGTATATGGTGTAACATGACACCAACAATGAACTAAAAGCACACAGGTCACTCAATGCTTCCAACTCAGTTGTCTGTGGTCGTGTCCAGAAGGTCAAGTGTAGCGTAGAGTTTTAAAATGGACGCTGCGACACAAGCGTTTATAAACCGTCCACTGGAAGTCAACGCATGTGTTTGCTCGCAGCGACTGTGTTTCCTCAGTCGTATGCGTTTGTCCTTTAAAAATGAACTATATCTAAACAAAAGCTGACGAGTCAGTCGGATGTCTCGCACAGCCAGACCTCCACAGCGAGGTGTCAGCGCTGGGGAAAGGTCCGGCGCCGCGCCGCTCTGGTATCCGGGGGAAAAACATGCTCAGATTGTTGATGGGGAGCAGCCGAGGCCACAGACAATAAATCCTCGGCGGACATTTGCGTTCAATGTCAACATAATAGGCGCCGCTGGCACATTAGTTTATTGATCAGGCTGATTAAACAATTATAAGCACATCCTCCAGATGTGTAAGCCGATGAAGCACATGCACGTCAAGAGAAGCTCGGCAGCAGCTCCAGGCGCCATTTTCACTGGAAAAAAACAGGTGAGATCACTGACAGTTATCATACTTAGTAAGTAAGAGGAAATGGAAACGCTGCTGCAGAAGTTTGCTGACTAAGTTTGCTTTTAGCAGCAAGTTGCCTAATTGGTCTGGGTATCCTGACAGCCAATTAGGGATGTCACAAGGTCAGGATTTTAGTCGGCGAAACCAATACTAGCAAAAATTCCACGGGTCTTGATACTCAATCCGATAGCACGGTAAACATACAACATAATAAAACATAATAGACACAGTAAACGTCTTCTTCAAACAACTGAAGTATCTCGCCAAAAACTACATTTCCAAGATTACATTTGGACAGTTATAATCTCTCATGCCAATACAAATGTTACTGAATCGAGCTTGAACAAATCAAAATGTCACTCAAAGCGACGTCCGCTGGTGTTGCCCACTGCCCACCGGCTGCTAACAGCTAACGTAACTAGCTCTCATCCAGCCGACTACAACACGGATTTCTTTTCTATCAGCGAAGGAATAAAATGAGGGTGCGTCCCATTGGACATGTCAATTGGGATTTTTTTAATGCATCAACATTCAAATTTTATGAATTTTGGCATTGACTTGGTACCAAAGTATCAGTTCTTGTGACATCCCTCCAGCCAGAATACGTCATACAGATCACACCACTGCTTCACTGCTCTACTACCACTACTACTGTAACTACTACCACTACCACTGTAACTATACTACCACTACCACTGTAACTATACTACCACTACTACTGTAACTATACTACCACTACTACTGTAACTACTACCACTACTACTGTAACTATACTACCACTACTAGCTTTCAACGCTGACCATGGACAACTGCAGAGTGTCGATTCCAGGTCCGCCACACAAACTTCTGCGTAGGCGTCTTCCTCTCGTCGGTCATGTCATTGGTGGTCACGGAAGCAGACAAGCCCCGCCCTCCTCATCAGCGAGGGTGCCCCGCCAATCACGTAGGACATCAGGGTTCAATTCCCAGACGGGGAGGCGTTGCTGCCAAAACAAGTGCGACCTCTTCCTATCTGATTGGACGCATCTTTCTCTGAGCAGGACAATCAGCCTTGGGCACGGCGGATCGATGTGCTGTCGCAGTGCCCCTGGGAATGCTGCGTCCCGCTCCACCCGATGTCCCCACGGACGTCATTAAAGATTGATCTGATCTTATCTTACCTGCTTCAGTGAGCTCCGGGCCGCCGCCGCCGCCGCCGCCTCTGCAGCAACGGTCCTAACGCCTGCAGAGCAACGTCCGCATGCGACTCCTTTTCGACAACACCGGCCCCGTAACGGTCCGCCTGCTATATTTGGAAACGACTTTGGCCCGCTCCTCTCACAGAAAGCAAGGTCAGCGCTAACAGCCACGACGATAATGATCCGGAGTAATCACCTGGGCGCTTCGCTTATCACTGTGGAGGTGGGAAACGCAGTCATTTCAATAGCTCCCATAACCGTTCCATCATACGTGGTGGGCCACAATGTGCTGCGCATCACCGAGCAGCTGCTAATGCATTATTGGCATTGTTGACTGGGGGGCGACTGGGGCTCAGCGCGAGAACAGATCGTCCTTCAATCAGAGGATCGGCGGTTCGATCTAGTGCTCCGCTGGTGCATGTCGATGTGTCCTTGGGCGAGACACTTAACCCGAAGGCTGCGCCTGCGGTGTAGGCAGTGGTATGAATGTTGAGGTTTATGAAGAATAGAAAAGCGCCACACAATCACAAGTTCATTGAATATTGACAGGAGCATTATCAGCCTGCACAGGAGGGCGAGGAAACAGGTGCATCTTGGGGGCTGCGGCGTCACTCAAAGACGTTAATATGTATTTGCACCAATGCGGCAGAAACAGGATGTCACGCAAGCTTTCATTAGGAAATGCTATTTTTTCATTTTGCATTGCATGGAAGTGTCTTTAAGATGATACTTTAAAAGGTTTATTTCTGGAAAAAAACACTTTCTACATGAGATTTTTACACAGTTTCATTTGACTCTACATACATTATAGAAGGGACCGTACACAGGAAGAGACATATGCTACTAGGAGTACAGCAGGAATGAAAGAGTGAGATGTAAGGGATATCTGACCTGATGGCAGACATAAATAACATCAGTCATCTGAGTATTTTATCATTCCAAGCGTAAGTTGATAGCTAACCTGTGATCCTCGCTCAGAAATGTATAATCCAAAAAACTCACATTTGGCAAAAACAAAACAAAAGCAAACTAGGAGGTCAGCTCTTTTTCTTTCTTTTTTAAGACGAGCCAAAACGTAGTGAAG
The DNA here is from genome assembly GCF_023055335.1 of Clinocottus analis. NCBI lineage: Eukaryota > Metazoa > Chordata > Actinopteri > Perciformes > Cottidae > Clinocottus > Clinocottus analis. Next base: position 1,579,036 of record NW_027175820.1, read on the forward strand.
CTCTTTAATCAGTCCAAACATTTGTCAACTTCAACATAGGTAACATGTAGAAAGACATTATTTCAATGCATGCCATCCTCAAACCTTTTCACGAGTTAGAGAGCACAAATTAATGCATTAAAAAATATCCCTACCAACATTAACAAACCCATGCCCTTCGCTCGCAACTAATAAATCACTTTGAAATATTTTTTTATTTTCAAATATTTCCATCAAAGCCTGATTTCATGTGTTTCATAAAGTGTATACGGCTAAGATGTTTGCAAAAGGTTTTTTTTACACAACTAACAAGAGCATAACAAAAACATAAACATGTTTTTTTGTTCAACTGTCACTTGTTGAGGGCTTGAACTTTTCCGCGAGGTGGGTTGACGTCTCCACACGACGCTGTGTGTATTTTGTCTGCTTTTTGTATTTTCAAACGTTTTTTCTCATGTAGCAAAAGCCACAGAGAGTGAATATTATGTTCTGGATGTTATTATCATACTGTCGATGGTGTGTCTGTGCTTTTGATCCGGTGATCTGAACACATCTCTCTGAAGCTCTTTCCAGGTGGCATGGAGGATTCCCTGCAACCGCCGTTAGGCAACACGCTCATGTTTGTATAGTTCATGAATTGAACACATATTCAGGAATATGAAGCACAGTACCACAGACGTTCCTGTAATCCTACGTTGCAATAATATCATCAGCAAATTCTTGCAAGTTGTCAGTGCTCCCAGCTCATCTGGCCAGCTGAAAGCCAGTGGGTGTGATGGTTGACAAGTAGCCTTCTAGCTATTGCTGTGTTGCCAGGTTGGTAGCCAGAAAAGTAGGGCAAAAAAACAAGAAAAGCGTCTTCACTGACCAACTAGGCAGTAATATTGTAAACCCACCAAATCTATACCGACACAATCCTTTGTACAGCCGTACAACCAGGCTAAGAAAATCTGCCAATCTAGCAACATTTCTTGGGTGTAAAATGTTATTTTCAGCGTGCGTTGTCAACCAATCAGGGGCCACCAGAAATTGAAACCCATTAGAAACATAATGCAGGAGGTGCAGCCTTAATGGACCAGCACATAACAGCTTGAACATTAACACCCGACTGATTCTGTCGTTCTTTTTGGAACACAGTGTGTAAGTAAGTGCATATATATGTATCTGCATGTAGACGTATGTATGCAGAGGGCCTACAGCACGGAGATGCTGGCAACCCAGTGTGCATGCATTAACACATTTCATAATACATGCATACAGATTTTCCTCTAATTTCTGATGAGTGGTTGGTGTGTGTGTGTGTGTGCCAGTGGGATCAAAATGCAACTCACGAGTCCATCTTTTCCTCCGCGCAAACTTCCATTTGCTGAGCTGACAGTGTTATGGCGCGTAGACTGTCGACATAAGAAATGGCCTTTGGACGCCTGATGGAAAATGTCAGAAACAGAAGCACATTGCACAAGAGCACTCTGCATGAGGGCATTGTAACTCTTCGACGTGTCAGGATCCGTGCTCAGGCTGGCATTTCTCGTCACACTTTCTTGCACCAACAGTTGATGTCAAAGTGGTTCCTGAGACTCAAACTTCAGCGCTGAGTACTTTCATCAGAGTGAAGGTTTGGTGAGTCAGCAGTAAAACTTACTGGGAAGCATTACCAGCAGCTCACTGAAACTACATTCATCCACACAGGATGTGTAGTCATCATACACAACACTAATAGGAAACTACTCCATCCAACAACATCCTTAAGATGAATCTATATAATACAATATATTATTTGTTTCATTCGTTGCAACCTTTTTATAATGAGAAAGCCGCATAACTCGAAAATACAAACATCTCAAGGTGAAGAAGATGGGACATTTGCACAAAGACGCCTATTGAAAAAGTTGTGACTTTAAAATCAAAGAGCTCTGGCTTGTTACTATTCAACAACTGGATCAATGGAATCCAAAGCATTGCACACAGCTGCTAAACAGGTGACCTCCCCTTCCCATCATGCACTTCAGTCTGCAGACCTGAGTTGAGCACTGTGGCTAACATTAGTCCCAGCTGCATGTCCTGGCTACAACTTTATTTGTCCATCTTTGATATCCTTAATTGGAGCCTTTGTTGTCCTCAATTGCAAATATTATAACGTTGTTGTTTTCTGAACACAAACCCCAACAATGATTTTTTTCCGGCTTGATTAACAACGAGTTACTATTTGTTTTTGTATCTATTATTTGAGACAAGGTATTTATTGGAATACCAGCTTTTTTTAATCTTATATTTTCATCTTTAGACATTTCTTTAAAAAAAGGACACCTCAGACATTAAACTTGGAAGATGAAACTGTATTGTTGCAGTGCACCATAAGGAAGTCCAAAGCTATATATGTCAAAACTGAGCGACCTGAATTTGTCTCTTAAAAAGAGAAAGGGAGCAGCAGATGAGGAGAAGCAGGGGGAGGATATTATGTGGAGGAGCAGGGAGGTCATGGCGCCTGCAGCCAGAGCGGGCTGAGAGGAGAGGTGAAGCTGAATGCCAGATCAGGGGAGCTCAGACTCGATAGTGCTGGCTAACCTATTAGTCTCAGAGGGCTGCTTACATAATGATGCCTTCAAGGCATATAAAACACATTTACAGGTTCTTTGGACTGAGCAGAGAAAACTGGATGTGGCAGGCTGAACTGTAAAAACAATATCATATACTTCACTTTAATCCTGTTTTTTTTTTTTTAAGTGCGCACACTTTTCACAATGCACTTTCTTGCAGCCCAGGGCTCAGAGCAGGCTCTGGGGTAATTTATCAGACAACAAAATTTGCGATGTCACTGACATTGGTTGCCACGTTTAACACTATAGCAATTTTAGATGTTTAGGGGATAATCTCACCGAGCTAACTCTGCTTTGGATTGTGCCAGTGTGGAAGTTTATTTAGCCCCAGGCTAACAGTTTACTAAGCTTCAAGCTAATAGCGTACTTAGCCCCAGGCTAACAGTTTACTGAGCTTCAAGCTAATAGCTTACTTAGCCCCAGGCTAACAGTCCACTAAGCTTCAAGCTAATAGCTTTCTTAGCTCCAGGCTAACAGTTTACTAAGCTTCAAGCTAATAGCTTTCTTAGCTCCAGGCTAACAGTTTACTAAACTTCAAGCTAATAGCTTACTTAACCCCAGGCTAACAGTTTACTAAGCTTCAAGCTAATAGCTTGCTTAGCTCTAGGCTAACAGCCCAATTAGCTTCAAGCTAACAGCTCACTAAACCGCAGGCAAACATTTTACTTAACATCGGACTAAGAGCAGTGGTTAAAGATCTACTGATGAAAACATGTAGAGTGTATATTAGCTAAGTGTTAATCTAATACTTGTGGTGGTTTAACGGTCTCGTGCGTGCGGCTGAGAGCAACAACTCGATGCCAGACTCCAAGGCGGCCCGGATCAAGCGGCGGTATTTGGCTCGGCGGGAGTGAGACGGGTTGCAGAGAGATTGACAGCATGAATCACAGTAGCAGCGGTGCTAATTCAATTTGACCTTCAAGAAAGACCCGTCCGATATTGTGGACACAATAAAGCAGCCACATGCGTCTTTGCAGCCCTTTAATCAAACCCACTTATTCTGTGCATTGGCCGGCAGCTGAAGGGATCTTAATGGAAATACGCTCTCCAGTGTGCATGGTCGTGAAACTTATATTATTGTCTCACAGATAAACAGAGATGGGAGGAGGCGTCTGAAGTGTTATATCCTGCGTGTTAGCTCTCACCAACGCCTGTGTCGTCTCAAAGTTTACTCTGGCCTTAGGCGATGTCACATTTAATTCCAACTGTGAGACTCTTCAAGGACTCCAGGGTGTTGCGTCCTCTATTAATCTGAGTGAATAATTTACCGTGTGTTTCTTTAAACATAACATACATCGGCAGAGGAGCAAGATCTTAAAAGGTATCAAAGATAAACGTATGTTCTCTCCATATTTGAATACGCACCTAAACAGTATTCAGGGAACACGTAAGCATATGGACGGATGGTGAGAACACAACTCGCATGTGCTTTTAGAGTCTGTGTCGTCGATCCACCATCTGAGTGTGGTGCATCGACTGTGTGCGTCATCAGTGGGAGGTTAGCAAAGGAGAGCGTGGGGGTTTAGAAACCCCTGTCCCACGCCGAGAGGCCGATCAATATCAATCTCATCAATACGGATGTTCATTACGCTCAGTGGACTTGGGTAATACCAGAGCAGGGGCGTGTAAAAAAACAGAGCGTTGCATGGAAGCGTACAGTGCACGCATGGTTAGCGGGCAAGTCAGCGTGCGCTTTGGTTTTTGCATGTCTGGGGCTTTTTCCTCCGGCTTTGTTGTTTTCCCGCTGAGGTAAATCAAGCATGACTTTCGGTAGTGTACCTACCCAGCCTTGAGGAGGACCTCAGCTGTGCATGTCCTGTCTGCCCTGAGGAAGCGGAGACTACCTCGGGTAACTCCCTCGTTCCCTCGCTTTGCGCTCGCGCCCTCGTCTTAACCCCGGTCTCTCGCCTGGTTTTTTCCCTCAACATCGTGTTAACTCAGTGACTGAAACGGCTCCTTCTCCAGGGTATCCAGACAAGTCTGAGGTGTATTAAGACTTTGGTAATGCGATGTGGAGCTTGTGAATATGTCACAAACTTCAACGTTGACTACACACATATTGTGAAAGGTGTCACTCATAGCAGCGTGTGTTTCCATTCAATTGCCAAATTCATTTTGAGGTAACTTTTGTAATGTCGCAAAAAAAGAAAAGTGAATTAGGTTCATTTTCCTTCACTGGTTTGGAGCGAATAAACTCGGCCACAGCGTCGTTCGGTCAGACGCTGGCGCTGCAGGCTGCACATGGCAGTAATGCACCAGAAAAGAGAGTAGAAGTCTGCGAACCAGAAACAATCAAAATGGCAAATAAGTGCTTCTTCCAACCACTGAAAGTCCTTTAACACTTCATGTCATGATTCACACCCATTCATGCACTGATGGCAGGGGCTACTCTGCCCCTCAGGAGTTACTAACCTTTCACACACACACTTACACCGGAAGCCACAGCCTGCGGGAGCAATTTAGGCCCAAGGACACTTTGACATCTGATGGAGGAGCCGGGGGATTGAACTGCCGATCTTCTGATTGGAAGGACCTGCTCTACTTCTGAGCCACGGCCGCCACAGGTTAATTGTTCTTTCCTGTCAGCTAGTGTCGGCCCGTGTTTCACGCAGACCAGACAACAGGAATAAAAAAAAAGCAATCAATGACTTTATAAGACAATTATTCATTATTCAAATAATACGCAATTTTGGAGAACAAAAATCAAGGGTAAATGCAGCAAAATAAAGCAGGAACTGCAATTCAGAATTGAATTGAGTAGATCTCTGCCTTCGACAGCGACACTCAGTCCAGCTATTTAAGTCAGTGTTAGCCAGGTATCCAATATTGGTGTTAATACTAATAATTACAGCTAAGTGGCTAACCTTAGCCGTTTCCCCCAATTGACTGTAAGTAATGTTATTCTACATGAAATGACTTGAACACTGCAATAAGCACAACATGTTAAAGGGAAACAGCATTATGTATCTTTTTAATTACCCTGAAACCGTTTTATATCGAAAGCATGCCAGCTGCATCCCGCTGATGCCAAACAGCGCCTGCTTCACACCACACACCACACCGTATGGACTGACTGCTGAGGAAACTGGCACAGGAGGAAGATGGAAGAAGAGCGCAAAAGAAAAAGGGCAAAAAGAGAGAGAGAGTGAGCGATGACAGAGAGAATGTGGAGGAAGGATAATGAGGCAGAAAAGGAAGAATGAGATGTGAAGAATCAGCGCTCTGGGCAGAAAAACCGCAGAGGGAGAAAAAGAAGACACAAAGCAATTAAATGACACGGGCATAGTGAGAAGGGGGTGGGATTTTTTTTTAAAAAGAAGAAAAAAATGTGTTTGTGTTGCGTTCAAACCAAAATGCGACAAAGATTTCCAAAGAGAGAAACTGTAAAAGTCCAAATCGCTCCGGTCCAGTTAATTACACTCCAAGCTCAACTGTACAGCAAATGAAATGAGTAAAAACATGTTGTGTGTGTGTTGTTTTTATCTGTACTGTCGTGTCCCAGAGCCGAACAACACAGTCGGACTTCACGACTTTCCGAAGGATCGGTTCTACGTTCTGCAGGTGACATTTCTCCTTTTGTTTCCTCCCATTCAGACTCTGGAAGATAAGGGTTAGAAAGCGAGGAAATTCACAATAAGTTGAATTAGAAAACAACAGTTTCCCCCCCGGATAGTTGTGTTAACTGAATCGGAGCTTTAATCGTTCAAAGGGCCGGCTCTTCTTAACCGCATGTCAAAGTGTCCTTGAGCGAGACACTAAAGCCCACAGTTGATCCTCGGGCGCTTCACAGCGGCCCACTGCTCCCACTGCTCCCACTGCTCATTAGTGGTTTGTTGTTGTCATAATTAAAACTATTGGACACATTAAACCGTTGACCTTATGATGGCGCCACATGAAAAGAAGCGACAGGGGATCGGCAAAGTTGTTTCAATTCATCCTCAGAGGAACATGAATGTCTGCACCGAACAGCATGCGGCGGTTGTTCACTGTGACACACACACACACACACACACACACACACACACACACACAGTGTGCACAAATCATTTAAAGGACAAACAGAAAAGTCTCTGTCGGTCAAGAACTAAAAAGCAAGCGTGTTAATTCCCTTCCGGCCACATTTCTGTCTCTACATGAGCCAGAAGCTGAACTGCAAAAAACACACACTTTTATTCTGGTAACACCCCTGAGCGCCGCGCCGACGCTGGAGCTGGAACGTCATCAGTCGGCCCTCGGAGAGAGCGAACAGGCGGCGTGTGCGAGCAGCGATAGCGGGAGTCGAGCGGGACGTTTGAAGCGGGCAGCTGAACAGAAACCCGGCTCCAATTGATTTGTGTTTGTTTCCCCCGAATATGAGTCACGCAGAGTTGAATCCCCACTGCCTGCGCCGCCTGAACGTGACTCACGCGCCCTCAAATTAGCATTCCCGCGCGCGGCCCGAGCCGCGGGCGGACGTGTGCACGCTGCAGAGGAGGTTGGACCGACGGAAGGTCTTCCAGCAACATGCTTAAGGTCAAGACCTGAGTCTCCTGAGCCAGCTGGGACAGTCTGCTCTAACTCATCTGTTTCCTAATGCTAATGCTAAGACAACAATATAATTATCCTTCTCCCCGCTATCATCATCCTCACTGGAAGGGGAGGCTCACCCAACTTACAACAAAAAAAAAGCGAAACATATTTTTCTGGTTTTATTTGTCAAGACATTGGACAGATAAAACTTGTTTGTTTTTTTGTTGGGTAATAAGACTTTTTACACACATAGACGCACACCATAAAAGTAACATGGAAACAATTAGAGGTCAACAAATTGAAGACGGTGATTTAAAAGCAGCTCGAGCGCCGGTCAAAACAACATGAAACCAGACAAAATCAACAACAACAACAAAAGCAAAGTTCCTCGCAGCAACTTTAACTTGAAAGTGAAGTTCTGAACATTTTGGAAATGTAATAGCTCGTGCATGTACTATATTATCTGCGATGTGGTATAGATACAGAGGGGGTGATACGTGATAATTCATTATTTTATGCTGATATTAATCATATTAACCTGATGTAGGTGCAATATCCCCACAGAACTTTCTTCCACATCTCAAAATGTGCAGTATTCCCATATAACTCTCCCCTTTTCCCTCTTTTCACAATCTAGGAACAGCACTCAGGACTAGCTTATGTATTACTGTTATTTGAAATGAATGAATGAAAAGTACTTGAGTATTTACAGCTCAAATCGTGGCACCGGCAGCTCATGGAAGTGTGTCCGGCTCCCACCTCAGATGCCGGGGCATCTGGAGCAGTTGCCAATAATTCTACGAGATGCCGGGGCATCTGCCACTATAGTTTTTTAGTCGTGGCACCGGCACCTCGTAGACCCGTTTTCAGAGAGTTACGGGTCTTTGCATGAGCAAAAAAAACCCTGTGCTTTTATTTTGAAGGGAATTTTTAATGCAGCATTTGCCCTCTTCTTTGTTGAGAACTTGTTGTTAAAACTGTATCTAAAAATGTACCTTATGTATATTGTGTTTATACTGTATATATTTTGTCTTTCTTTCTTATTATAGTGTGTTTTTATTTTCTAAACTCAGAGAGCCCTGCACAAGAGTCCCAATGTGTCTGGACTGGAACCGGCAAATAAAAAACCTTGAACCTTGTTTTAACTTATACTTACTGTGCGACCAATAAAAACAGGACTGAACGGACTCCAATTGAGTGTTTGAACTGGTAAAAAACGAATGGAGTGACGACACAGACGGGCCACTCACCCCCAGCTTGCGGCTGCGCATGCGTACGTAGCCCTGCTTGACGATGTCGTTGAAGTTGGAGGCCATCTTCGGGTGGGGGGTTAACCTGCCGGCCGCCGCCGCGGAGACCATCCAGATGCTTCTTCCCTCC